>NC_057796.1:141672366-141698754 GCF_018294505.1 Triticum aestivum | reverse complement strand
GCCCCCGCACCCCGCGCCCCACCGAAGCCCCGCCGGAGCCGCCCCGACGAGGTACTGCCTGCCCCGTTCGTTGTCGGGTTTCTTTAAAAAACCCTTCGTTTAAAAAAACCCTAGATCGGTTTTTTTTTCGGTTTTATTATTTTGCGAGCGTTCACCGAACCGTTCGTTTTAACGAACGCGTTCGTCGGTTTTTCTCTGTTAACGAAGCTTCTTTCTTTCGCAGTTTGACTTTCGTTGCTTCTTTCGAGTTGATTCTTTTTGCAAACCGGAGTTCTTAAGTTGAACTTTCTGGTTGGATCTTTCATTCGAGTTTTACCTGTGCATTAGATGAGTACTGATTGTATGCTTGTTTGTTTGCGATAGAGTACCCGGAGTGTGCCGCTTGTTACTTCGAATCGCTAGGTTTTGCGGATCATCAGCAAGGCAAGTAACACTTTGATCATACTTTTCCATACCCAGTTTTTGTTGCATTAGATCTATTCCTGAAACACTTGCATGATTAGGATCTAATTAAATTGTGGGTATTGGGAAGTAGATGTGGTAGTACCTATTACCTGTTTTACTTTCAAACCCTTGGGAGTTACTTCTACGTTTGCTATTAAATTGCCATGCTATGCTCGTAGACGTGGATTTGGTTTGAGAGATTTCCATGACAGATGTGAGATTGTTAATTAATAGTTTACTTAAGGTGGCAACTAAAACTCACATCTGGGTGGATTGAGGTACCTGGGTATTCCGGGATTGCCTGTTTTTCTTTTGGACCGCCACCCAGGTTCAAAGGGATCATGAGATTATTCATGCTAGAAACTTCCGTGTGCAGCCGCAAGCTATTATGGGCTCTAGCATAGTTGACTAAGTTGTGTGAACTCTTACAGTGGTAGACTAGGAGATGTAGGGGAAAGTAGGTGTAACTGTCTACCCATACGTAAGGTGCAAACACTTCTGAAAGACTGTGTCTCGGTCATCCGTTACTCAAACACCATGTAGTGCGAGTAATCCAACGGAGGAGATCGAGTCTTGTGGGGAAAAGTGCACAAACCTCTGCAGAGTGTACAAACTAATCATGGTTAGCCGTGTCCCCGGTTATGGACAACTTGAGTATCTAGTACTTGGATTATCATGTGAATCTCATCACTATGTTACTTATAATTAATTTTGTTGGGTTATTGATGACATTTAATTGGGATTGAGATGCTGTCAACCATCTCAATGTTTCACAACCACCATGATAGTTAAATAAAATTTATTCCTTTGCAGTAGGGAAAAAATTGGCTTTTCGCAAAACTGTAACCATAGAGCTTTCCATCAGCCATATATGCTTGTAGTATAGCATTATTATTGTTCATTATTCTCTATGTGTTACATTGCCAGCATATTCTATGTGCTGACCCGTTTTCGGGCTGCAACGTTTCATGTTGCAGACTTTTCAGACGACGAGTAAGGTGCCTTAGGTCGTGGTCTTATACTCAGTGATGCCGCTGGAGTTGATGGACTCACTTATCTTCCAAGTCTTCCGCTGTTATCGTTATTAGATGGCCTTAAGCCATGTTTATCATACTTATTCTCTTTGGAGATGTTCGATGTAATAAGTGTGTGATTGCTACTCTGTTATAAATCCTCCATTTGTACTGTGCGTGTCAGAATTACTGATCCAGGGATGACACTGGTGCATAGCAGCACAGACCATTTGAGGTCTGGTCGCTACAGTGTTACCCTGTAATTCTCACAAACACATTAGTCCCTCAACCAGGTTTGTCATCAATACTCCAAAACCAACAAGGGGTAGCACTAGATGCACTTACAATCTCCCCCTTTTTGGTGATTGATGACAAACTGGTTGAAGTTTTCAACAGGGATAAAAGTATGTGAAATTGTAAGGGTTGAGGTATTGTCTTTATAAGTAGCAAAAGGCCCCCCCTGAAGATGTGCATATAAATAGTTTGCGTTTGAATGCAAATGCACATGGCAGGTTTTACTTGTGGAGATCCTCTTCAACTTATGAAGACAATTCATCATGCATGAAAGGATATAATGAAGATAATGACATGCATAATGAAAAATGGACGTCTGCGGAATGACTTCATGCGGAATTTATCATCGCACATGCGGAATTTATCATCGCATCACATAGTTGACAGAAAAGGTAGCAGGCGACCATCAAGTTTAAGTGTTACAACTCAAAGAACCAAATGTATCAAAAGCGAGAGTTGTAAACACTTGGCAAAAAGTATAGCAACCACCCATAAGGACCCGCTTGAATACTATCAACTCATATGCTTCTCCCCCTTTTGTCAGTAAGGAGCAAAAAGGTTTGAAGACATAGAGCTTCTACTCGTTCCCATGAGGAGTAGGTGAGGGTGCAGGGTCGACGTTGGAGTCCGGTGGTGCAGAAGAACTTGGTGCAGTGTCGATACGTGGCGAAGTTGTAGTTGGTGAAGTAGCATCATCTTCGTCATCGATGACTCTGGCATTGACAGTGGCCGCCGAGGAGGAGTACTCAGAGTCTTCGAGAGAGGGAGTCCGATGCAAGATAGCGTTCCTGGGAGGAGTGGAATCAAATTTGAATCGCTCTGTGAAGCCATCCTGTTGAAGATCATCTTCAGAGCTTAGCAATGTCAGACTCTTCCACGACCGCCGACAGGTTTCATGTGTGACAAATGCATTCTTGGTGGCAAGATCTCGAATGCGATTAACATCCACCAAGAGGCTTTGCATCTGAGGCTTGAGCCAGTCATGATGCTTATCCTGTTTTTGATGCAATGCCACGAGAAGCTCTCGGTCATTGAGAACGCGGGATCGCTTCCGAGGCCTTTGAGCAATAGTGCTTTCAGTGGCTTTAGTGGTTGCACGACGAGGTGCACGAGTGTTACCAGCCAAAGGATAAACACGAGTTGCAGCAAGAACTCCTTCAATGGGTTGCGTGAAGCTTTGGCGATCGACATTTTGAAGATATAGTGGCTCCTTAGCAGGTTCAGGGTAGATGGCTTCGACAGACATATCAACCTCTGGCAGGAAGATAAGATGGTTGCACGCAGAGGGCTGATAGTTGACAGAAGAGTGAAGCTTGATGAGGCGCATTACCCATGGAGCGTAAAACTTCAGACCAAATAGATCAGAGCCAGATGCAGCAAGTTGCCCGATGAAGAAATCCTGAGCATTGAAGCTGATGCCATTGAGGATGGAGAAAACCAATGTCTTCACTGCGCCTTCAAGCTTTGCTGCAGGAGAATGTCCTTTGACAGGCCATAGAGTTCGCCTTATAATATGATAAATGGTGCGGGGCTGATACTCTAGGTCTTCAACAAAGAATTCCTTTGGATATTCAACATCTTGTGGCAGAGGCTTCATCATGCTGAGCATTTGACTCATGTTTGGCTCAGGCTTCTGAAATATGCTCTCCAATGCATTGCGGTGAAGCTGACAACCAGGTTCATAGAGTTCACCTGGAGTGAGCAGGGAAGTAAGCTCAATTATATCTTGGGCTTTGGCTTCATTGTGTACATCGCCTGACATCCACTCAAGGACCCAAGTCTTCGGACCCCTGTTGTAGCCGTGAATGTGAAGAGTGGCATAGAATTGTAGCAGAAGCTCCTCATTCCAATTTTCTTTGTCGGTCACAAACTGCAGAAGGTCAGCATCTCTGAAGCAGTCTAGGGCTTCTTCCAAGCAGGGCAGGCCAGCAATGGCTTCGCAGTCTAGACGCATATGGGAATGCGCCCTTGATTGTATAAGATACAAGAGTAAAAACTGCGCTGCTGATAGCTCCAGAACCGATCAGATGAAATTCTTGGCTTCGAGTATGGGTTCTTGGCACTATCAAAGAAGGTGTTGTGTGCTTTGAAGCTATTCACATTGAACGACCCTGGCGAAGTCGCAGTAACTCGAAACCCTGGCAGCCTGGGCTTTGGTTTCTGGACCTGAGGCCTGTGCTCCACATGATAGTCAAACTGCGGTCCGGGAGCAGGCGGAGGAACCAGAATGGGCCAGCGGACGATGACAAGTTGACCATGATCAAATGCTTTCTCAATGGTGTGAGGCCTTGGAGGCGGTACAGGAGCAGTGGCATTGACCTGGGCTTCAAGCTGCACATTGGCTTTAGGTGCAAACTTCACTTCAGGCACCATATTCATTTCAGGCGCCACATTAGCTTCAGCCATGACCATGTCATTGGCTTCAGTAGTGTTGTTGGTGGCCGCCTCAGTGTGTTCAACCTCCACTTGAGTAGCTGGAGGGTCAGGCACAGACTCGTTCTCCTCGAGAACAAGTTCTTGGTTGTTAGGGGGTGTAGCAACTCACTCTTCTTCTTGACGGGGTTCTTGGTGTTCTTCGGCTGATGCAGCCGGTATGTCTTCAGCAGCTTTGGCTTCAGACTCAGAGACGTTCGCAGTTGGAGTGGCGTCAGGAAAAACTTGTCGTGCTATTGAGTTTTTTTGCACTTCTCCTTCTGGAACGCTCGGCATGACAACCTGTGGCCTAGGGCCTTTGCGAAGCCTGCGGAATGCGGGCGACGCCTTTGGAGGTGGGGTGGTCTGCACCATGAAATTGTCATCATCAAGTACCGGAGTGGTGACTTGAGGAGGGGGACTACTGGGTGTGTCTTGGCTTGGTGTGTCTTGGGGGAGATCTGCCCACGATGCATCCTGAGCAATTGGCGTCAAGGGACGACCAATGCTAGTTCACTGTTTGTGAGAACAGGCGATGATACCATTTGGTGTTCGATCTGAGGAAGGACTTCATCATCATCAACATTGTCGTGAAGACCAATGTCTTCAGCTGTGATGGGGTCAACAGCTGGAATGTCTTCAGCTTTAGGAGCCTCTGTGGAAGCAGGCTCATGAAGTACTAGCTCACGCTCTTGGTTTGCGGGACGAGCAACTAAGATGGGCTCGACAACAAGGGGCTCTGAGGGAGCAGCCCGATCTTTCTTCGAAGACTTTGTCTTCCGCTTCTTGGTCTGTGGTGCATCGTCAGTGGCATTCTTGTTCTTGCGCTTCCTGGCTTCGGCCTTAGCTGCCCTTGTCTTCTTCAGTTCTGAAGCAGCTGTGGGGACCTTAGGCTTTGAGCCTGTCATGCTGGCAGGGAAGACAATGCGAGGTGCTTCCCGCCCTGGTGCTTCAGCTGGGGTCACAGCAGACTTCTTCTTTTTGGCAGCTAACTTGGGGTCGATGCCAGGACGCCCAAGTGCCTTGCGCTTTTCAGCCTCATTATGAACTTGAACACATTTACTAGCGGAGAGTTTCATCCGCTCTCTTGATCCTTTTGCTGCTTCACGTTTCTTTTGAAACTGCTCTTTGAGGTCATGCAACATCTTCTTGAAGCTTTGAACATCAGCCACACTGAGATTGGCCATGTTCCTCTTGAATTGAGCTTTCTCATGATCAATCTTGTTCTTCAGTTCGACGATCTTCTGAGCCAGAGCCAGCTCATTTGCAATGGCACTGTGGAAAGAGACACTGATGCCAATTGGAAGCTCAAGATCATCGATGCTGGTGCTTGGTTTGTCAAACCATTCATCAATGAAGTTATTCAAAATACCCACATCAAAGAGGGGCAGATCGTTGAAGATCTCCGCCTCCTCCTTGCTCTTTATGAGCATCTCAAGAGCATCATCACCAAGATTGTCGTCGCTGGACAGATCAATGGTGGCTTCTTCATTCCGCAAAATATCAGCCGGGGTCAGTTCTTGCCCAGAACTCTAGATGGGCTTCTTCTGCTTTGAAGACTTCTCGGTCTTCTTGGAGATGCGAGAAAGATCTTCAGACTGCACACTTGTTTCAGGTGGTGCAGTGGCCAGTGGCTTCGCACGCGAAGCTTTAGGTGCAGCAGAGGGCTTTGAAGCTTTTGTTCTCTTCTGCTTCTGTGGCTTAGGTGGAGCAGGCGCTTCATCAGTATCAGCGTCGTTATCAGAGTGCTCCACGGCTGCCCCCCTGAACAGGAATGTGAGTGAGGAGACCTTTGAGGTTGTAGAAGGGCCCAATGACATTGGGTTCAGCATCACGTGTGCCATCAGATCGAGGAGCAGATGGACCTGGGTTGAAGTTGAGTCTCTTTCTTGTTGTTCACAATATAATCCTTGGCAAACTTGTAGTTGTGCTTGAACAGATTGTCGTCATGACACCATAACAGAGAAGATGGGTCGGCATTGGCAGGCTGTGGTCCACGGACCATGCAAGGGTAGAAACCCTGAGCAATGGCCTCAAATTCGGTCTTGGGTTGAAGATTTTTATAGAGAATATCACCCAAAGGACGCTTGATGGCATTCTTTTCAGTGTATTCCTTGGTCACGAACCTGTACTTGAACCATTGCTCGGCCCAATATCTTCGAATCCATTGGATTCGTGTTTTGCGTTGGCCATAGCTCTCTTCAGGACCAGTCTTGTATAACTCATAGAGATCTTCGGGCAAATCCTTTGATGTGCCCCCACGGCGCTGCCTGCCGCCCTTTCTTGCTGACTTTTCGGTGGCCATGAAGTTCAAACTGAATGGCTTCAGAACTTGCAAAGGCTTCCGTCTGCTGGTCAGACAGGATCTGGCTTCAGGAGAATTGATGTGACGCTGTAAGAACTCTGCAAATGAATGCAGACTATGAGAACCAAGGGATTCTCCCACGGACATGTACCTATGACAGCATTAGAGATGCGAGGGAAGGGGAAGAGGTCATATGCATTCTCAGAAGATTTTGAAGATAAATCAGTTTGTAGACATTGACCTCATAGCGTGAAGACATTCACTTATTTGTTGAGAGTTGGTTCCAGATTTGTGCGAATCCAAGAATAGGTACAAGTGAGGAATCTAACTAGTTGTGAAGCATAAGTGAATATACTAGGCATGATATGAGATGCAGAACAGGATAGATCCAATTTTGTAGGTTTAGAAACCACTTTTGGTGGAGAAGGATGGATCTATCGGATCAAAAAGACAGTAAAAAGTAAGTTTTAATTACCACACGAAGAACTGCTAGACGTAGTGGAGTGGGAGGCCGAGCAGTTCAATCTCTCGTGCCCTAACTTGGCGACGGAAGACACCTACGGCAGCGGCGGAGAAGACGAGGTCCGCGGTCGGCGTGAGGACGGCGTCGGTGAGGTCACGACAGCTAAGCGTTTCGCCGCCGGCGGTGGCACTAGGGTTTGTGCGAGGTGGAGAGGTGGGAGAAGGATTTTGACCGCGATGTGATGTGTATTTATAAGGAAAGGGACAACACAGCGCAATTACACAGGTGCCCCTGGCGGTTCACATCAGAGGGACACGTGGCAAGCATGCAACACATTGGAAGTTGTTCCATGTTCCCACGCACGCCTGGACTGTCGGGTGGTCGTTCCGGCTTCTCCGGGTTTCAGGAAATAAGGATATAACATTTAAAACAGATTTAATTTTTGTCTCTGTATCTTCTGCTGACAAGGACGCAGAGAAGACATTCGATAGTTTCAATAGAATGCACATGGTTTGATAGATAGAATTTGAGATAGAAGCATTAGAAGAGGTTAGGGTCCGATCACATTCACTTAGATCAAAAGATTCAAGCAAGAAGGCATAGCTATAAGTGAATGCTGTAGAGGACAGAACACAAATGCATGTATATATATGATTAAGACCAACCAACATTGTGAAGATAAACATGAAGTCAAATCAATGTTGAATACAAACCAAATGCGAAGACTTTGCAAATGACACGCCAGATGAAACACTTCAAACAAGAATTTGGTGGTGGCGTTACCCACCGTATAGGAAGTATTAGACCCAGAAACGACGCACAATTATTGCGGCGCTCCGAAGTCAAATTCCGCGTTAATGTATTCACACTTAGAGTGTATGTCTTCATTGATTGAAGATATACGTTACTTCGTGTGTTGCACATCTAAGTCATCAATATGCATAAGTGTTAGGATGAGTGTCCAATTACAGGACATTTGAGGATTCTAAGATATTTAGCTCACACCGCAACTTGCAAAACCTTTTCTCATCCAAGGGCTTTGTGAAGATATCTGCCAATTGCTCTTTAGTGTTGACATGAATGATATCGATATCTTCCTTCATGACATGATCTCTGAGAAAGTGATGACGAATTTCAATGTGCTTTGTCTTCGAGTGCTGAACTGGGTTGTTGGCAATCTTGATGGCGCTTTCACTGTTGCAGTAGAGTGGCACTTGCTTCAAATGGATGCCATAGTCCTTGAGAGTCTGCTTCATCCATAGAAGCTGAGCGCAGCAAGATCCAGCAGCAATGTATTCAGATTCAGCAGTGGAGAGAGATACAGAGTTCTGCTTCTTTGAAGACCAACAGACAAGTGATCGTCCCAGAAAGTGACATGTGCCTGAAGTGGACCTGCGATCAACCTTGTCACCAGCATAATCAGCATCTGAGAATCCAACTAGATCAAACTCTGAGCCCTTTGGATACCATAAACCTAGTGTTGGGGTGTAAGCCAAATATCGAAGAATTCGCTTCACAGCTAAGTGATGCGATTCCTTTGGTGCCACTTGGAATCGGGCACACATGCAAACACTAAGCATTATATCTGGCCTAGATGCACATAAATAAAGTAAAGAACCAATCATGGAGCGGTATACCTTTTGATCGAACTCTTTAGCATTGGCGTCGGGACCCAGATGACTTTTGGTTGGCATTGGCGTCGTGTAACCTTTGCAATCTTGCATTCCAAACTACTTCACGCAGTCTTTGAGGTATTTCTCTTGAGATATGAAGATGCCATTGCTTTGCTGACGAATTTGAAGACCTAGGAAGAACTTCAGCTCACCCATCATGGACATCTGATACTGCTCTTGCATCATGTTTCCAAACTCATCATTGTATTTCTGGTTAGTGCAGCCGAAGATAATGTCATCCACATAGATTTGGCACACAAACAGTTCACCATCATATGTCTTCGTGAAGAGTGTAGTATCTAGAGAACCAGGTTTGAAGCCTTTGCTCTTCAGGAAGTCTTTGAGTGTGTCATACCAAGCACGAGGGGCTTGTTTGAGGCCATACAGTGCCTTGTTGAGCTTGTATACCATGTCAGGATGTTTTGGATCTTCAAAGCCAGGTGGTTGTGCAACATACACTTCTTCTTCAATCTTGCCATTGATAAAAGCACTCTTCACATCCATTTGATATAGGAGGATGTTGTGATGGTTGGCATAGGCTAGCAGTATGCGAATGGCTTCAAGCCTAGCCACTGGAGCGAATGTTTCATCGAAGTCAATCCCTTCAACTTGAGTGTATCCTTGAGCAATGAGACGAGCCTTGTTTCTGACAACTTGACCATGCTCATCTTGTTTGTTGCAATAGATCCATTTGGTGCCAATGATATTGTGCTTGCGAGGGTCAGGACGCTTGACTAATTCCCACACATTGTTCAGCTCGAACTGTTGAAGCTCTTCTTGCATAGCTTGAATCCATTCAGGTTCCATGAAGGCTTCAGCAACTTTCTTGGGTTCAGATATTGAGACAAATGCAAAGTGCCCACAGAAATTTGCTAGTTGTGTTTCTCTCGAACGAGTGAGTGGACCAGGTGCATTGATGCTATCAATTATATTCTCAATATGTACTTCATTTGCAACACGAGGATGAGCTGGATGAAGATTTTGCTCTTGCAGATCATTGTCTTCATTTTGAGCGTTGACCTCAGGCCGAGCATTGTCTTTAGGTTGATTAGGCGCAGAAATGATAAGTTCCTCTTCAGCCTGTGCCTCAGAAGGTATGATTTCTCCAGTTCCCATAAGCTTGATTGATTCACTAGGAGGGACTTCATCTAGCACATTTGGCAGGTGCTCTCTTTGCGAGCCATTAGTCTCATCGAACCGCACATCCACAGTTTCAACCACTTTATAGTGAAAGAGGTTGAAGACTCTGTAGGAGTGTGAATCCTTTCCATAACCAAGCATAAAACCTTCATGTGCTTTCGGTGCAAATTTTGAAGTGTGATGTGGATCCTTGATCCAGCACCTAGCACCAAATACTCTGAAGTAGCTTACATTTGACTTCTTACCAGTCAGGAGCTCATAGGATGTCTTCTTCAGAAGCTTGTGAAGATAAACACGGTTGATGACATGGCATGCAGTATCAATAGCTTCAGGCCAAAACTTCCTTGGAGTCTTGTACTCATCAAGCATCGTTCGAGCCATCTCAATGAGTGTTCTGTTCTTGCGCTCCATGATGCCATTCTGCTGAGGTGTGTATGGAGCAGAGAACTCATGAGTGATGCCTAATGTATCCAGGTAAAGGTTGAGGCCGGTGTTCTTGAACTCTGTGCCGCTGTCACTTCTGATGTGCTTGATCTTGATGCCATAGTTCGTCATGGCATGATTGGTGAAGCATCTGAAGACATCCTGCACTTCATTCTTGTAGAGGATTATATGCACCCATGTATATCTTGAATAATCATCAACAATGACAAAGCCATAGAGGCAAGCAGTGGTAGTAAGAGTAGAGTAGTGAGTAGGGCCAAATAAGTCCATGTGAAGCAGCTCGAAGGGTTGAGATGTCGTCATGATTGTCTCGGAGGGATGCTTGGCCCTAGTCATCTTTCCAGCTTCGCAGGCACCACACAGATGATCCTTCTTGAACTTGACACCCTCGATGCCTACGACGTGTTTCTTCTTCGCGAGAGTGTACAAGTTCCTCATGCCAGCATGCCCTAGCATTCGATGCCAGAGCCAGCACTCTGAAGCTTTTGCTAGAAGACATACGACCAACTGTGGTCCTACTGAGAAATCTACCATGTATAGATCATCTTGCCGATACCCTTCAAAGACTAGAGACTTGTCAGATTCCATTAAAACAAGGCAACGATATTTTCCAAATATCACAATCATGTTCAAATCACAAAGCATTGAGGCAGACATTAAGTTGAAACCAAGGGATTCAACAAGCATCACTTTATCCATGTGCTGATCCTTTGAGATTGCAACTCTACCTAGACCCAATACCTTGCTTTTACCAGTGTCAGCAAATGTGATGTGACTCTTGTCAGATGGACGTAAGGTTGAGTCCATGAGAAGACTTCGATCACCACTCATATGATTAGTGCATCCACTATCCATAATCCATTCTGAAGCATGAGGTGTCATACCCTACAGTGCAGTTAGGGGGATAGGCTTCACCAAGGGTATTGTGAAGCATAAACATTTGACGGGCAAGCGGATTATGAAAGCTCAGATCAAGGTTAGGACTGATAGGATGATTGGCAAATGATTCAGGAACAAAATGCATAGTAAGTCCATTTGGGCATTTTATCTTGCGCCCTACAAGATGTTTTAGGTCCACAGCATAAGCATCAGACGCCTTTGATTTCCGGCTGGAGACCTTTCCCTGCAAAAGAGAGTTAAGTTTTCTTAACCACCCACATTTTCAGGGGTGGCTTCGAAGCAATGAGTCTAAGTGCAGCATCTGAGAACTTTGGCTTTGGAGCCCTAGCAAATAGCCTTGCAGGAGGAGAATAATACTCATATGAATAAGCAGAAAAGTTTTTGTTTTTTATGAACATAGCGGTTTGAGGAAACACGCTCATATTCATAAGTCTGAGTATGATTTCCCTGCAAAACATTGGCGTTAGGGTGACTCTGGTGAGTCCTCTGTCTGTATGAAGCCTTTGGACCATATGAAGCCTTTGGTCTGGGGTTTGTCTTCTTCCCTTGTGGTGTCATGATGACATTCACAGGAAGATTCTTGAGACACCTTTCGGGCACCCAGATCTTCTTCATTGGTGGCCCATTCCTGCAGTTAGTACCAATATACCTGGCAAACACTTCACCATTCTGATTCTTAAACAGTTTATAGTTTGCATCAAAGGATTCATCAATGATAATTGGGTTAGCACAAGTGAATCCAGATAAGGTGGATGGATCCACTGAAGGTCCCTTTGCAGCAACCCAAGTTGTTTTGGGGTACTGCTCAGGCTTCCAGTAAGAACCATCAACATTCATTTTCCTCTCGAACCCAACACTCTCCTTCCTAGGGTTTCGGTTCAGAATCTGCTTTTTGAGGACATCACATAGTGTCTGATGCCCTTTGAGACTATTGTACATCCCAGTCTCAATCAATGTCTTCAGCCTGGCATTTTCATCAGCAATAGTAGTGGTATCCTCAGTAGAGGGGTTAGTTACCACATCAGCAGTTGAAGATATTGCAATAGTAGCAGTAGTGGAACATTCAACAACAGAAGTAGCGTTATTACACTCAAGGCATTTTAGACATGGTCGTTCAAATCCTTCCTAAGCGGGACTGATCTGTTGAGCGCGAAGTGACTCGTTCTCTTTTTGAAGATCTTCATGAGCCGCTCTCAATTTCTCAAGTTCTTGCTTCCTTTGAAGATAATCGTAGGAAAGCTTTTCATGAGTTGTTGAGAGCGTTTCATGACGACTTTCAAGTTCCTCGTACTTAGCATGAAGATTTTTGATGTCTTCAATTAAGGACTGAGACCGGGTCATTTTCGCGTCCAACAGGTCATCGCTTTTGTCTAGCAATTTTTGAATATGTTCCATAGCTTTCTGTTGTTCAGTTGCAATTTTAGCAAGTGTTTTGTAGCTAGGTTTGGATTCATAACCAGAGTCATCTTCACTTGATGTTTGAAAACAAGCATCGTGTGAGTTTACCTTGGCACCACGTGCCATGAAGCAGTAGGTGGGGCAGAGTCGTCCTTGTCATTAGCATTAGTGTTGGTGACGGAGCCATTGTCTTTAGTGTTGAAGATGGACTTGGCAACGTAGGCTGTGGCTAGAGCCAGACTTGCAACGCCAGAGTCGGACTCCTCCTGAGACTCCACCGCTGCCTCCTCAGAAGCAGACTCCTCCTCTAAATCCATCTCCTTGCCAACAAAAGCACGAGCCTTGCCAGATGAGCTCTTCTTGTGTGATGAAGACTTGGAAGAAGACTTTGAGGATTTCTTCTTCTTCTTGTCATCAGAATCATATTCCTTGCTCTTCTTCTTCTTGTTGTTCTCATTGTCCCACTGAGAACACTCAGAGATGTAGTGACCAAGTTTCTTGCACTTGTGGCATGTTCTCTTCTTGTGGTCATGAGTAGAAGCTTCATCATTTCTCGAACTGGATCTTGAAGACTTTCTGAAGCCTTTCTTCTTGGTGAATTTCTGGAACTTCTTCACAAGCATAGCAAGCTCCTTTCCAATGTCTTCACGATCCCCAGAACTGCAGTCAGATTCTTCTTCAGATGAGGAAACAACTTTTGCCTTCAAAGCGTGAGTACGTCCATAGCTAGGACCATATATATCTCTTTTCTCAGATATCTGGAACTCATGTGTGTTGAGCCTCTCAAGTATGTCAGACGGATCGAGAGTCTTGAAGTCAGGACGTTCTTGGATCATCAAGGCTAGGGTGTCAAACAAGCTGTCAAGTGATCTCAGGAGTGTTTTGATGATTTCATGCTTGGTGATCTCAGTGGCGCCAAGAGCATGAAGCTCATTTGTGATATCAGTGAGGCGATCAAATGTGAGCTAGACATTCTCATTGTCGTTTCTCTTGAAGCGGTGGAAGAGGCTGCGAAGAACACTGATCCTTGAGTCTCTCTGGGTTGAGATGCCTTCATTAACCTTGGAGAGCCAGTCCCAGACTAGCTTCGAAGTTTCCAGAGCACTCACACGGCCATACTGTCCTTTGGTCAGATGACCACAGATGATGTTCTTGTAGAATCTAGTTGAACGAACTTCCTGACATCAGCAGGGGTGACACCTTCACCAGTCTTGGGAACGCCGTTCTTGACGACATACCAGAGGTCGACATTAATGGCTTCAAGATGCATACACATCTTATTCTTTCAGTAGGGGTAATAAGTGCCATCGAAGACAGGGCACGCAGTGGAGACTTTGATTATCCCTGCAGTCGGCATAGCTAAAACTCCAGGTGGTTAAACCGAATCACACAGAACAAGGGAGCACCTTGCTCTGATACCAATTGAAAGTGCTAATTATCGACTAGAGGGGGGTGAATAGGCGATTTTTATGAAAATATTCAAAACATGGGAGTTTCGAAGACAGACAATAGAAATGAACCTATTGATATGCAGCGGAAGGTAGACTACACTAGACAAGCCATAGTCAAGCAAGTAATGAAGTGAAAGCACAAAGACTATTAGAAGTTAGGTAGTATAGATCAGGATGGAAGATAGTATGAAGCCAAACAACAATAGTCGTCACACAGTGAAGTCAAACAGATCAGGCAAGCATGCAAATGACTTCACGAAGACAAACTATAAATATGTGAGGGAGGAGATAAAACTAGTTGCTTGGTGAGGACAGGGATTTGTTGGACCAGTTCCAGTTGCTGTGACAACTGTACGTCTGGTTAGGGAGGCTGAGATTCAACTCAGAAGGCCGCGTCATCACCTTATTCCCCTTGAGCTAAGGACACTTAGTCCTCGCCCAATCACTCTGGTAAGTCTTCCAGGTAGACTTCCAAACCTTCACAGACTTCGTTCACCGGCAATCCACAATGACTCTTGGATGCTCAGAACGCGACGCCTAACCGGTTGGAGGATTCACAATCCTCAAGTGTAACAAGTCTTCAGGTCACACAGACAGAAAGACTTCATTGATGCCTAACACTCTTTGGCTCTGGGTGTTTTGGGCTTTGTCCTCGCAAGGATCTTTCTCTAAAATGCTTCGGAGGTGGGTTGCTCTCAAACGACAAAAGCCGTGCACTAACTCTGAGCAGCCACCAATTTATGGTGTAGGGGGTGGGCTATTTATAGCGAGGAGGCAACCTGACCTGATTTGTCCGAAATGACCCTGGGTCACTAAGGAACTGACATGTGTCGAACGGTCAGATTTCAAACACACGCGACAGCTTGACTTGGGCTACAAGTAAAGCTGACTCATCTAGCTCTGGATAAGATTTGCTCTCATTGTCTTCGCTCGAAGACATAGGATTTGGTTGAGCATCAATTCAGTCACTCTGACTTTGTTCACTTGGACCCCACTTAACAGTACGGTGGTTCCTATGACTCAATAAAGAAGAAAAGGAAACTACGAAACAGCTATGTCTTCGCACTCCATAGTCTTCACATGAATGTCTTCTCGAGTCATAATCTTCGTTGTGAATATCTTCACATACCACCATTGTCTTCAGTGTCTTCACACATTTTTAGGGGTCATCTCTGGTAGGTAAACCGAATCAATGAGGGACTACTACCTGTGTTATCCTGCAATTCTCACAAACACATTAGTCCCTCAACCAGGTTTGTCGTCAATACTCCAAAACCCACAAGGGGTGGCACTAGATGCACTTATATTATCTCAATGTTTGCGACCGAGTGATGGTGGTAGGGTGTTTGACATTCATTCCCATTTCTTGCGTGGGACCTAAGCATGCACCCAAGGACAAAGATTTGATTTTCAACCAATTTATATGCACTGGAGCATGTGCATGTAATTCAAATTTTAATTATGCACATAAATGCAATGAAAACTCACTTAATGCATAAAAATGTCCATACGAACCCCAAAAAATCACAAAAAATAACACAACACTCCTGTTGTTCTATGTTGCACGAGAAAAAAATGAAAGCAATTAGAGGCAATGGATATCGTTTCGTCCCCAAAGTTGGGGCGTTCCCTACGAAACCATCAGGTTTGTTGTGAGAAGCTCTGGTTTGTGAGAAGCATATACCGAAACCTGCCCCAAATGGGACAAATTTACCACGCCATGTTGATGCTGCTCCATGATAGCATGCCAAGTTTCATGAATTTCAGACGAGTTTTGGATTTACTAGAATTTAAAAACCAGGTATCTCAATGTTTGCGGCCGAGTGACGGTGGCAGGGTGTTTGTCATTCATTCCCATTTCTTGCATGGGACCTAAGAATGCACCCAAGGACAAAAAGATTTGATTTTTCAACCAATTTATATGCACCGGAGCATGTGCATGTAGTTCAAATTTGAATTATGCACATAAATGCATTGAAAACTCACTTAATGCATAAAAATGTCCAAACGAACCCCGAAAAATCACGAAAAATAACACAACACTCCTGTTGTGCTATGTTGACACGAGAAAAAAATTGAAAGCAATTAGAGGCAATGGATATCGTTTCGTCCCCAAAGTTGGGGCGTTCCCTACCGAAACCATCATGCTTGTTGTGAGAAGCTCTGGTTTGTGAGAAGCATATACCCAAACCTGCCCCAAATGGGAAAATTTACCACAATATGTTGATGCCACTCCATGATAGCATGCCAAGTTTCATGAACTTCAGACGAGTTTTGGATTTACTAGAATTTAAAAACCAGGTATCTCAATGTTTGCGGCCGAGTGACGGTGGCAGGGTGTTTGACATTCATTCCCATTTCTTGCATGTGACCTAAGCATGCACCCAAGGATAAAAGATTTGATTTTTCAACCAATTTATATGCACCGGAGCATGTGCATGTAGTTCAAATTTGAATTATGCACATAAATGCATTGAAAACTCACTTAATGCATAAAAATGTCCAAACGAACCCCGAAAAATCACAAAAAATAACACAACACTCCTGTTGTTTTATGTTGACATGAGAAAAAATTGAAAGCAATTAGAGGCAATGGATATCGTTTCCTCCCCAAAGTTGGGGCGTTCCCTACCGAAACCATCATGCTTGTTGTGAGAAGCTCTGGTTCGTGAGAATCATACACCCAAACCTGCCCCAAATGGGACAAAAAATTTACCACGCCATGTTGATGCCGCTCCATGATAGCATGCCAAGTTTCATGAATTTCAGACGGGTTTTGGATTCACTAGAATTTAAAAACCAGGTATCTCAATGTTTGCGGACGAGTGACGGTGGCAGGGTGTTTGACATTCATTCTCATTTCTTGCATGGGACCTAAGCATGCACCCAAGGACAGAAGATTTGATTTTTCAACCAATTTATATGCGCCGGAGCATGTGCATGTAGTTCAAATTTGAATTATGCACATAAATGCATTGAAATGTCACTTAATGCATAAAAATGTCCAAACGAACCCCGAAAAATCATTAAAAAAATACAACACTCCTGTTGTTCTATGTTGACACGAGAAAAAATTTGAAAGCATTTAGAGGCAATGGATATCGTTTCATCCCCAAAGTTGGGGCGTTCCCTACCAAAACCATCATGCTTGTTGTGAGAAGCTCTGGTTTGTGAGAAGCATATACCCAAACCTGCCCCAAATGGGACAAAAATTTTACCACGCCATGTTGATGCCGCTCCATGATAGCATGCCAAGTTTCATGAATTTCAGATGAGTTTTGGATTTACTAGAATTTAAAAACAAGGTATCTCAATGTTTGCGGCCGAGTGACGGTGGCAGGGTGTTTGACATTCATTCTCATTTCTTGCATGGGACCTAAGCATGCACCCAAGGACAAAAGATTTGATTTTCAAGCAATTTATATGCACTGGAGCATGTGCATGTATTTCAAATTTGAATTATGCACATAAATGCATAAAAATGTCCAAACGAACCCTGAATAATTCCAATTCTTTTATGATCACTGCAGATAAAAGGTCTAGCAATTCAAACACCGTCCATGGCCGCTGTGACCCCATTATGTAATTCAAATCAAGACTAAAAATCAAGTAGATCCCACACAGTTTATTATAACCAACCGTGTGAGATGCACCACAAAATATCTTGGAGCACCGTCAGAGTATAGTACGCATACGGCTTACGCGAGAAGGTGCGATGGCTACAGTCCACAGCCCGCTCTGAATAAGGGACCGTGTCTCATGACACTTTGCGTGCCAGTTTTTTGACTGAAGCGATTCCAAATTTTCGGCTTCCGCAGAAATATCTACCTCCCCGCCCCTTCCCCTTACCAAAAGCCACATTTCCACTCTTTCCGACTTCCTTTCCAAGTTGAAACCTTCACTCCTTGCTTGCAGCGCCGCCGCCTCCTCACCGGTGACCCTCCTTCACGCTGCTCGGCCTCGCCTATCCAGGCAGGTAATCCACACCCGACCCCCATCCTCCTCCTGCTTCCACATCCCACATGCCCCGACCGCCGGCCCGAGCGCGACACCTTCCACCCAAATCACCGACCCCTCCACCAAATAAGCACCGGCCTAAGCCATGGTGCATGCAGTATAGCTAGGATCTCGAGGAGCATTTGGCAGTGGAGAAGCAAATCGCAGCCGCACGCGCGGATGAGGTCGCGTTGGCTGCCATTCGTGCCGACCCCTAGATCTTGGAGGAGCACCTCTCCGTCGAGGCCACCGTTGACGCCTCGTGCGCCGATGCCGCGACGCAGTTGGCTGCTTTAAACGACTGTCCGTGGCGTTTTCTCGAGGCCACCATCGGTGCCTTCGACAAATACTACAAGGTGTTTTCTCAGCGTGCACGTGCTTACCTCATCTCGAGAGCCAGCAGGTTGGTGCCCGGAGCGGCTCAGGTAACTCACCGCTGCAACGAGGGCACCCATGATGCAGAGGCCTCACCCTCTTCCATGTCCAAGGAGCCAATCGTCATCGATACCTTCGACAATGAGGAGTAGCTTGTCTTATTAGCTCACTATAAGGACCCACGTTCAGTTTTCTAGCTACTGCCTTTCCTTAACAAATTCTAGTGAATTGTGCTATCTACTTTTACCATGCAATCTTCTGCTATAGTGTATATGTTCTATATGTCGTGTAATGTGGTGTTCAACTGCTTGGTTCAATTATGCAAATGTGATGTTCAATTCTTCAGGGTGCAATATTTCCAAGTCGTTAAGCATGCTTGGTTTGGTTAGCTGTCTGATCTTCTATTAGGAGTATGTTATATTGTTCAATTGGTGTTTAGTTAACTGCTTGGTTCATTTGTTGTGGCTTGGTTCACTTGTTGTGGTGTTTAGTTCACTACTTGGTTCAATTCTGAAATGCGATGTTCAATTGTTGTGGCTGCATTCTGTTATTGTATACCATGTGAGCGGCGCGCGCCGGATTGGACTGGAACGCCACTAGGCTAGGTCTGCTTCCGGCCGCCCTCGCAACGTGTAGGTGTGCATAGGGCGATGGGCCCAGACCCCTGCGCGCATAGGGTTAGACCGGCGTGTTGACCTCTCGGTTGAGCCTAGGTGGGGCTGCGACGCGTTGATCTTATGAGGCCGGGCATGACCCAGAAAAGTGTGTCCGGCCAAATGGGATCGAGCGTGTTGGGTTATGTGGTGCACCCCTGCAGGGAAGTTTATCTATTCGAATAGCCGTGTCCCTCGGTAAAAGGACGACCCGGAGTTGTACCTTGACCTTATGACAACTAGAACCGGATACTGAATAAAATACACCCTTCCAAGTGCCAGATACAACCCGGTGATCGCTCTCTAACAGGGCGAAGAGGAGGGGATCGCCGGGTAGGATTATGCTATGCGATGCTACTTGGAGGACTTCAATCTACTCTCTTCTTCATGCTGCAAGATGGAGATGACCAGAAGCGTAGTCTTCGACAGGACTAGTTATCCCCCTCTTATTCTGGCATTCTGCAGTTCAGTCCACTAATATGCCCCTTTACACATATACCCATGCATATGTAGTGTAGCTCCTTGCTTGCGAGTACTTTGGATGAGTACTCACGGTTGCTTCTCTCCCTCTTTTCCCCTTTCCTTTCTATCTGGTTGTCGCAACCAGATGCTGAAGTCCAGGAGCCAGACGCCACCGTCGACGATGACACCTACGACACTAGAGGTGCCTACTACTACGTGCAGCCCGCTGACGACGACCAGGAGTAGTTAGGAGGATCCCAGGCAGGAGGCCTGCGCCTCGTTCGATCTGTATCCCAGTTTGTGCTAGCCTTCTTAAGGCAAACTTGTTTAACTTATGTCTGTACTCAGATATTGTTGCTTCCGCTGACTCGTCTGTGATCGAGCACTTGTATTCGAGCCCTCGAGGCCCCTGGCTTGTATTATGATGCTTGTATGACTTATTTATGTTTTAGAGTTGTGTTGTGATATCTTCCCGTGAGTCCCTGATCTTGATCGTACACATTTGCGTGCATGATTAGTGTACGGTCAAACCGGGGGCGTCACAAGTTGGTATCAGAGCCGACTGCCTGGAGGAATCCCCCTTTCCACACTCCTTGGCCGAAGTCGAGTCTAGACATTACAAAACTTTTACTAACATGGCTGTGTGTCTTACGGGCCCACGTCGCCATTGGGTGGTACTAGGATCTTTTACTCCTCGACCTTTACTCTGGGACTCTGATTTCTCTTCTACTCGGGTTAAACGAATTTACTAACTCTAACACTAGGATCCCGTGACCGCATTCACCCCAAAGTTGGATAAGCCATAGTTGTTTCTTAGAATAGTATTTTGAACAATTCACACACTGTCATTTGACTCCTTTGAAACGTCTTTGCTTTCAGATGGAACCCACGAAACACCTGCTGTGCATCCGGTGATCCCGAAACACCTCCCCTTTTAGGCACTCTCTGGGTTATCGCTGGCACCCTGAGTACACCGTTGGTGCCTCGGGATCACCGGCTGTGCTAGCTGAGACGATGACCTATCTGGGTTATCGCTGGCACCCTGAGTACACCGTCTACGAGGAGTACCAGGACTTTAACCAGGAGCAGTACCGTGCCATCGTCCACCTCTACTCGCGGGAGTATGACTCCACTACTGTGCTGCACACCGCACATGGTGTTGGTGTGACCATCGATATGGCTGTCCACGATGCTGCCTATGCTGCTCTGACACGTCTTCGTGGAGAGTATCGGGAGTTGGACACCTCCCATTTCAGGCACATTGCTATCGCATCTGATGTTGGTGCGGAGGGATACTATACTGCTGCCTACTCCACTGTCACCCGAGAGCCCTTCTACCATCAGAACCTGGTTCTGCATGCTGATGGGCTAGATCGAGCTAACAGAGCTCTTCGCCACGAGATGTACACCACCTGTCAGCACCTTTACCGTGCTCTGACGCTGCTGCACCCCTTTGTCCGATCTGGACAGCTACCGCGTACTGCGATCTACCCAGCCAGGACCGTGATGCCCCACGGTGTCGGTTGGCCAGAGGTGGGAGGCTACTCTCCCACACTTGGTCCTCTTCTGCCACCTGAGCGTCGGGCTCTACACCTGAGTATCCGCGGCCCCCAGTCTGCTGACGTGGAGGGCTATCCGTTGCCTCACTACCAGCTGTCGGGCTACGATTACCTCCACAGTACCTCTTGGGACTGATGTAGGCTTGCTTTTAGTGTTAGATGCATTCGCCGCGAGCCTGTGTGCCGCCTATGATGTTTTAGTCTATGTACTGAACTCTATGTACTGAACTCTATGCATGACCCCTTTTGTAAGTTATGCCGACTACTATGTAGTAGCTATCGTGCTCCTTTCATTATGCATGTTTCATCATGAATGATTCTTGTCTTTGAAAATTTCTCAAATGCTGAACTACCCCTGTTATATATTAGCAGGATGGTTAGGCCAGGTGGTCATGGTCGTGGTGGCAATGCCCCACCACCACCTGAGTACATGGCTGGTATGATCCAACAGTTCGAACTGAACCGCCAATTCATGGAGAATATGATGGCTCAGTTTCCTCGCCCCAATATGGACCAGCAACCCACCCCAGTAACTCTGCAGGATTTCATGCGCCTGAACCCAACTGTGTACCGCAGCTCAACTCAGCCTCTGGATGCTGATGACTGGCTCCATGACATCACCTATGAGATGGAGTCTGCCGATGTAGCCCCTGCCAGGTATGTCAACTTTGCTTTCTTCTTTCTGAAGGGACCCGCAGCTCAATGGTGGGACAGCCACAGGCGTACTCTGCCAGCTGGGACAATCATCACCTGGCCAGACTTTCAAGCTGCTTTCCGTGCCCGCTTCATTCCTCAAGGAGTCATGGACCGGAAGAACCGTGAGTTCCGCAACCTCACCCAAGGCAACAAAACTGTTGAAGCTTATCAGCGGGAGTTTCTGGACTTGTCTCGCTATGCTGAGGAGGACATTGCAACTGATGCACGCAGACAGGAGAAGTTCCGTGATGGCCTTCAAGCTGACATCAAGCTCGCACTTCTAGTGCATGACTTTGCTGATTTTGCCACCTTGGTGAACAAGGCCATCAATGTCGAAACTAGTCTGCAGGAATACCAGAGCTCTCACAGGCGCAACCGTGACACGGGCTCATCTTTGGGCTCGCCCTCATAGAAGCGTAAGATATGGATCCCGAACAGCATGTACCGTCCAAATGCATCTGCCCCAAGGCAGACCTATGCTGCACCTCGTCTGCCTCCACCACCATCTAGGCAGTCAAGACTTCCAGCTCCACCGTCCCAAGACCCTGTTCCCACTCCCAATAATGGCTTGTGCTTCAGGTGTGGTCAACCAGGGCACCGTGCTAGAGAATGCAACCAGAACCAGAATCAACTGGCCCTTCCAGCAACTGGCCGTGGTAACAACCAGCCCCGCAACAACAATGCTAAGTCTTATGGTCGTGCTCATGCCAACCACGTTGATCTCAACGAAGCTCAAGACCAGCCTGCTACTGTGATGGGTACACTCCTCGTAAATTCAGTACCAGCATCCGTTTTATTTGATACAGGTGCATCACATTCATTCATGTCAGAAGATTTTGCATTCATGCATGGCATTAGAAGCGAAGACATGAATGCTTCACTATTAGTACACACCCCTGCGGGCCAATGTCGAACCTCCATGATTTGCAACGACGTCCCCGTTGAAATCGAAGGACTGGAATTTCTTGTCTCTCCCATCGTACTGAAGTCTTGTAGCATCGATCTCATTCTGGGAATGAATTGGTTAAAAGCGCATACTGCTTCAATCGTTTGCACCACTAAGACCGTCCGTCTGCTACACCCTTCAGATGAGATAGTTACTTACCAAGCCCATCTGGTGCAAAATGCCGAGGCAAGGCTCTATGCATTGAATGCATTGAACGCTGCACCACTCGAGGGCATTGAAAACATTCCCATCGTGCGTGAATTCCTCGACGTCTTTCCTGAAGAACTTCCAGGGATTCCCCCTGCTAGAGCTGTCGAATTCATCATCGACTTGAAACCAGGCACCACTCCTATAGCCAAGCGACCCTACAAGATGCCGCCGCATGAACTCCTTGAGCTTAAGGAGGAAATCGACAATTCTCTTCGCAAAGGATTCATTCGCCCAAGTTGCTCTCCTTGGGGAGCACCTTCTCTCTTTGTTAAGAAGAAGGATGGGACAAACCGATTAGTTCAAGACTACCGTCCTATAAACCAAGCTACCATTCAGAATAAATACCCTCTTCCTTGGATCAATGATCTGTATGATCAACTGGCGGGTTCGTCAGTGTTCTCTAAGCTCGACTTGAGGTTGGGTTACCACCAGATCCGTGTCCGCGAAGAGGATATCCCAAAGACCGCCTTCGTGACTCGCTATGGTTCATACGAGTACACCGTCATGTCTTTCGGTTTAACCAATGCTCCAGCCACCTTCTCTCGTCTGATGAACTATATATTCATGGATTACCTCGACAAGTTCGTCGTGGTTTATCTGGATGATATCCTGGTATTTTCAAAGAACGAAGAAGAACATGCTGAACATCTTCGACTTGTGCTGGAAAAGCTACGAGAGCATCAGCTATATGCCAAGTTCTCCAAATGTGAATTCTGGCTACCGGAAGTAACCTATCTTGGGCATGACATCTCTAAGGATGGTATTGCCGTCAACCCCGAGCGAGTTCAGGCTATTCTTGATTGGACTCCTCCCAAGAACGTTAAGCAAGTCAGAAGTTTTCTCGGTCTCGCCAGCTATTGGCGTCGATTCGTCGAGAACTTCTCCAAGATCGCCAGGCCTCTGACTAACCTGTTGCATAAGGGCGTCAAGTTCCAATGGACAGACAAATGTCAGGAAAGTTTCCAGGCACTCAAAGCCAAGTTGACTTCTGCCCCAGTTCTAGCTCCACCTGATACTAAGAAGGACTTCGTCATTTACTGCGACGCTTCCCGTCAAGGATTAGGCTGTGTCCTAATGCAAGACCGCAAAGTGATTGCTTATGCCTCTCGGCAATTGCGCCCTCACGAAGAGAACTACCCAGTTCACGACCTCGAACTTGCTGCTGTCATTCATGCGCTGAAGCAGTGGCGACATTACCTTCTCGGTAATCGTTGCGAGATCTTCACTGACCACCAAAGTCTGAAGTATCTGTTTACTCAGCCAGATCTGAACCTCCGTCAGCAGAGATGGATGGAGCTTGTTGCAGACTTTGACTTGGGTATTTCCTATACGCCAGGCAAGGCTAATGTAATGGCTGATGCCTTGAGCCGCAAGTCTTACTGCAACCACCTCCAGGTTCACAAAGTTCAGCCCTCGCTTGTTGAAGAATTCAGGAAGCTGAACCTCCATATTGTTCCTCCGGGTGCACTCGCTCCCCCTCCTAAGGAGTTTGGCAAGGTGAACCTCCATGTTGTTACCCAGGGTTCCCTCAATACCCTAGTTGCTAAACCAGATCTCGTGGATAGCATCAAAAGGCTACAGAAGTATGACTCTGAAGCCCACAAGATTAAGCGCTACCTCGCAGAAGGAAAGCCCTCATTCTTCACTATTGCCGAAGATGGCACCTTATACTTCAAGGGCCGCCTAGTGGTGCCATGTGCAGAGAAAAACCTGGATATGACACAGGAAGTTATGAAAGAAGCTCATGATACGCCTCTATGTATCCATCCTGGTAGTACAAAGATGTACCAAGACATCCGTCAGAGATTCTGGTGGTCTAATATGAAGCAAGACATTGCTCGTTATGTTGCTGAGTGTGACGTTTGCCGTCGTATCAAAGCAGAACATCAAAGGCCTGTTGGAACTCTGCAACCTATCTCTATTCCTGAATGGAAATGGGACCATGTTGAGATGGACTTCGTCACTGGATTTCCCAAATCACAGAAAGGTAATGATGCTATTCTTGTCGTCATTGACCGGCTTTCCAAAGTTGCACATTTTCTGGCGGTCAAGGAAACGATCACTGCTAGTCAACTGGCAACGCTCTATATGTCCAGGATTGTTTCACTCCATGGTATTCCATTGGTTATCAGCTCAGACCGTGGTAGCTTATTCACTTCAAGATTCTGGGCAAGTTTCCAAGAAGCTATGGGAACTCATCTGTCATTCAGTACTGCATTTCATCCTCAGTCGCAGGGGCAAGTTGAACGCGTCAACCAAGTTCTCGAAGACATGCTTCGAGCTTGTGTTATTTCCTTCGGCAAGAAATGGGAGGAATCTCTCCCGTATGCTGAGTTCTCTTATAATAATAGCTATCAAGCTAGTCTGAAGATGGCCCCCTTCGAAGTGTTATATGGACGAAAGTGCCGAACCCCTCTGAACTGGTCAAAAACTGGGGAACGTCCACTCTTCGGTCCGGATATTATCCAACATGCCGAAGAACAAGTCCGCATTATTCGTGAGAATCTCAAGGCTGCTCAGTCACATCAGAAGAGTCAGTATGACCGTCATCATAAAGACATGGTCTATCAACCTGGCGAAAAGGCTTATCTTCGAGTCACACCAATGAAGGGTGCTCACCGCTTCGGAATCAAGGGCAAACTAACTCCTCGATATATTGGCCCATTCATTATTCTCGAAAGGCATGGAAAAGTGGCATACCAACTGGAACTTCCATCGAACCTTTCTCAGGTTCACGATGTGTTCCATGTGTCACAGCTCCGCCGTTGCTTCAAGGACCCAATCCGAGCTGTGGATCATGAAGTGCTCGAATTGCAGCAGGACCTCTCCTATAAGGAGCATCCGGTCCGCATTCTCGACCAAGCTGAACGCCGCACACGTCAGAAGGCGATCAAGTTTCTCAAGGTCCAGTGGTCGCACCATTCTGAAGATGAGGCCACTTGGGAACGCGAGGATCGCCTGCGTGATGAATACCCCGCACTGTTTCCTTCTACCTCCTAAATCTCGGGACGAGATTTCTTGTAGTGGAGGAGATTTGTAACGCCCGGATAATCATGCTACAGTAATCTCACGTTAATGATGGCACGTCACCTCTGTCACTGTAATTAATCTCGGGTTAATTCAAAACCGTTTCAAATTTAAATTCAAATTAATGTCAATAATAAAAGTTTTCAAAAATTTAAACAAAAATGTTCGGTGGGTGCCAGATATTGCACTCATAATTATTGTGGAGAAAACATATTTTTAGAAAATGCCTAACTATTTTAAAATGATGTAAAACAGAAAAGAAAATAAATAAAAAGAAAAGAAAATGCAACAGAGAAAACAAACAGAAAAAAAGAAGAAAGGAGGAACCCCCTCCCCCCACTGGACCCTGGCCCAACTGCCCCCCCCACTGGACCCTGGCCCAACTGGGCCAAACCCCAGGCCCAGCCGGCCGCCCCACTCCTTATCCACTCCCCCCCACTCACCACCGACGGCCACCCACTCCTCCCCGAAATATCTCCTCCTGCCTCCCCCGATCTGGATCGGGAGGAGACCACCGCCGAACCCAG
>NC_057796.1:141630615-141671165 GCF_018294505.1 Triticum aestivum | reverse complement strand
TCCCGCCCTGCGGGCGAGCGCTCGCTCGGGTGCGCCCGCACCCGTGGACCAAACCCGCAGTGCCCCCTGGGCCACTGCCAGGTGGGCCTCCCCCCCTGGGCCACTGCCAGGTGGGCCTCGCCCCCCCTGAGCCACTGCCCCCTGGGCCCGAACCCTCCTGGCCTATGACAGACGGGGCCCAGCCCACAGAACAAAAGGAAAAAAAAGGAAAATGAAATGAAAATAATAATAATAATAATAAAAAAAATAATAAACTAGTTAATAAAAATTAATAAATAAATAAGTAAAAAATAAATAAAAATAAAATTAATAATAAAACAAATAATAAAAATAAAATTAATTAATTAACTAAATTAATTAAGTTAATTAATCATGTTTAAATTAATGTAATTAGATAAATAATTTAACTAAACAGTAGTTAATTAGGTAACAGCCCCTGACAGGTGGGACCCACCTGCCAGGTTGACCAGGTCAACGGTCAACGTTGACTGCTGACGTCAGCATGACCTCATGCTGATGTCATAAATACAAATTTCGAATTTAATTAAATAATTAATTAAATTCCAGAAATTAATAAAATCTTTAGAAAATCATATCTTTTAATCCGTAACTCGGATTAAAATATTTTCAACATGAAAGTTGCTAAGAACGACGAGACGAATCCGGATACGCAGTCCGTTCGTCCACCACACCTCTCTAACCTATCGAACTCGCAACTTTCCCCCTCCGGTCCATCTGTCCGAAAACGCGAAACATCGGGAATACTTTCCCGGATGTTCCCCCCTTCGCCGGTACCACCTACTGTCGCGTTAGGACACACCTCGCACTGCTCATTGTCATGTCACGCATCGTCATGTTTATGTTTGCATTGTATTTACTGTTTCTTCCCCCTCTTCTCTCCGGTAGACTACGAGACCGACACTGCTGCTGCCCAGTTCGACTACGGAGTTGACGACCCCTCCTACTTGCCAGAGCAACCAGGCAAGCCCCCCCCCTTGATCACCAGATATCGCCTATTCTTCTCTATACTGCTTGCATTAGAGTAGTGTAGCATGTTACTGCTTTCCGATATCCTATCCTGATGCATAGCCTATCCTTGCTACTACTGTTGTTACCTTTACCTGCAATTCTACATACTTAGTATAGGATGCTAGTTTTCCATCAGTGGCCCTACATTCTTGTCCGTCTGCTGTGCTATACTATCGGGCCGTGATCACCTGGGCGGTGATCACGGGTATATACTTATATACTATATACATGACACATGTGATGACTAAAGTCGGGTCGGCTCGTAGGAGTACCCGCAAGTGGATCTTTGTGGCGGAGCGATAGGGCAGGTTGAGACCGCCTAGGTGAGAGGTGGGCCTGGCCCTGGTCGACGTTCGCGGTTACTTAACACGCTTAACGAGATCTTGGTATTTGATCTGAGTCTGGCCATTTGGTCTATACGCACTAGCCATCTACGCGGGAGTAGTTATGGGTATCCCGGCGTCGTGGTATCAGTCGAAGCTCTTTTTGACGTCAGCAACGGAGCGGCGCGCGCCGGATTGGACTGGAACGCCACTAGGCTAGGTCTGCTTCCGGCCGCCCTCGCAACGTGCAGGTGTGCATAGGGCGATGGGCCCAGACCCCTGCGCGCATAGGGTTAGACCGGCGTGTTGACCTCTCGGTTGAGCCTAGGTGGGGCTGCGACGCGTTGATCTTACGAGGCCGGGCATGACCCAGAAAAGTGTGTCCGGCCAAATGGGATCGAGCGTGTTGGGTTATGTGGTGCACCCCTGCAGGGAAGTTTATCTATTCGAATAGCCGTGTCCCTCGGTAAAAGGACGACCCGGAGTTGTACCTTGATCTTATGACAACTAGAACCAGATACTGAATAAAATACACCCTTCCAAGTGCCAGATACAACCCGGTGATCGCTCTCTAACAGGGCGACGAGGAGGGGATCGCCGGGTAGGATTATGCTATGCGATGCTACTTGGAGGACTTCAATCTACTCTCTTCTTCATGCTGCAAGATGGAGATGACCAGAAGCGTAGTCTTCGACAGGACTAGTTATCCCCCTCTTATTCTGGCATTCTGCAGTTCAGTCCACTGATATGCCCCTTTACACATATACCCATGCATATGTAGTGTAGCTCCTTGCTTGCGAGTACTTTGGATGAGTACTCACGGTTGCTTCTCTCCCTCTTTTCCCCTTTCCTTTCTATCTGGTTGTCGCAACCAGATGCTGGAGTCCAGGAGCCAGACGCCACCGTCGACGATGACACCTACGACACTGGAGGTGCCTACTACTACGTGCAGCCCGCTGACGACGACCAGGAGTAGTTAGGAGGATCCCAAGCAGGAGGCCTGCGCCTCGTTCAATCTGTATCCCAGTTTGTGCTAGCCTTCTTAAGGCAAACTTGTTTAACTTATGTCTGTACTCAGATATTGTTGCTTCCGCTGACTCGTCTGTGATCGAGCACTTGTATTCGAGCCCTCGAGGCCCTGGCTTGTATTATGATGCTTGTATGACTTATTTATGTTTTAGAGTTGTGTTGTGATATCTTCCCGTGAGTTCCTTATCTTGATCGTACACATTTGCGTGCATGATTAGTGTACGGTCAAACCGGGGGCGTCACATGAGGACTAAATCGTGTACTAAATACATGAGAAACAAATACAATTGCTATATTTCCAAGTTGTTAGGCATGCTTGGTTTGGTTAACTGTCTCATCTTCTATTAGGAGTATGTTACATTGTGCAATGTGGTGCTCAGTTAATGTTTGGTTCATTTGTTGTGGTGTTTAGTTAACTGCTTGGTTCAATTCTACAATGCGATGTCCAATTGTCGTGGGTAGAATTTTGTATTGTTATGCATGTGAGGAATAAATCGAATTTGGCTGGACTTAATACATGAGAAACATATACAACTGCTATATTTCCTAGTTCTTAATCATGATTGGTTTGGGTTAAAAACCGTTTGTTTAGCACCGACGCGTACCAGTGCTAAATGCATAGGATAATTTTTTTGGTGGAACTCCAATTTCAATCGATTCCAATTCCAAGATCCAATATCATCGCATAGCCTATACCATGCCAATGCTTTTCCCTTCAAAGATAAGGGAAAACCTTATTCTTAACTTCATCTTTGGGTAAACCTGCAAGCTTAAACAATCCACAAATTTGTTCCACATATATCAAGTGCATATCAGGACGTTCGGTACCATCTCCTGCATAAGGATTAGCTAGCAGTTGTTCTATCATACCAGAAGGAATTTCATGTTCAATATTTTCAGTAGGTGCAGTAGGTTGAGGGGTAGCTAATTGTGGTTCCTGTCGAGGTGAAGATACCCCGAACAAACCCCTCAAAGGATTGTTTTCCATAGTAACAAGTGACAGTTAAATTTCAGCACAATATATAAATATTTCCTTACCAAATTCCACTTACCAAAGGCGCTTCACTCCCCGGAAATGACACCAGAAAATAGCCTTGATGACCCACAAGTATATGGGATCATTTGTAGCTCTTTTCGATAAGAAGAGTGTCGAACCCAACGAGGAGTAGAAGGAAATGACAAGTGGTTTTCAGCAAGGTAATGTCTGCAAGTGCCGAAATTGTAAGTAACAGAGTAGTCTGATAGCAAGATAATTTGTAACGAGCAAGTAAAAATAGTATTAACAAAAGTGCAGCAAGATTTCCCAAGCCTTTTGAGGCAAAGGACAGGCCAAAGCGGTCTCTTATAGTAAGCAAAGTGTTCTTGAGGATACACGGAAATTTCATCTAGTCACTTTCATCATGTTGGTTCGATTCATGTTCGCTACTTTGATAATTTGATATTTGGGTGGAGCGGTGCTTAGGTGCTGTTCTTAATTGAACAAACCTCCTACTTATGATTAACCCTCTCACAAGCATCCGCAACTACGCGGAAAGTATTAAGAATAAATTCTAACCATAGCATTAAACTTTTGGATCCAATTGGTCCCTTACGGAATAGCGCATAAACTAGGGTTAAGCTTCTGTCACTCTCGCAACCCATCATCTAATAACTAATCCACAATGCATTCCCTTAGGCCCAAATATGGTGAAGTGTCATGTAGTCGACGTTCACATGACACCACTGATGGAATCACAACATACATACTATCAAAATATCGAACACATATCAAGTTCACATGATTACTTGCAACATGATTTCTCCTGTGACCTCAAGAACAAAAGTAACAACTCACAAATGATAACCATGCTCAAGATCAGAGGGGTATTAAATAGCATATTGGATCTGAACATATAATCATCCACCAAATAAACCATATAGTAATCAACTACAAGATGTAATCAACACTACTAGTCACCCACAAGCACCAATCTATAGTTCAGATACAAAGATTGAACACAAGAGATGAACCAGGGTTTGATATGAGATGGTGCTGTTGAAGATGTTGATGAGGATTTCCCTCCCCAAGATGGGAGACTTGTTGGTGATGATGATGACAATGATTTCCCCCTCCGGGTGGGAAGTTCCCCCGGCGGAATCGCTCTGTGGGAGGGCAAAAGTGCTCCTACCCAAGTTCCGCCTCGAGACGGCGGCGCTCCATCCCGAAAGTCCTCTCCTTATTTTTTTAGGTCAAAATGACTTATATACCAGAAGATGGGCACCGGAGGTGGGCCTGGGTGAGCACAACCCACCAGGGCGCGCCTGGGCTCCCTGGCGCGCCCAGGTGGGTTATGCACACCTGGTGGGCCCCCTTTGTTGGTTATTTGCTCCAGTATTTCTTATTTATTCCATAAAAAATACTCGTTAAGTTTCAGCTTTTTTGGAGTTGTGCATAATAGGTAGCCTGACGTAGCTTTTCCAGGTCCAGATTTCCAGCTGTCGGAATTCTCCCTCTTTGTGTAGACCTTGCATATTATGAGAGAAAAGGCATTAGAATTACTCCAAAAAGCATTATTATGCATAAAAACATCATAAATAATAGTGGGAAAACATGATGCAAAATGGACGTATCATGAACCACCATTAGTTATTAAATATCTAGGGACTCCAAACCTTGGGAAAATAACTTGCTTAAGCATTTTAATAGAGGTGTTGTGATCTGCACTACTGGTTGGAATAGCTTCTACCCACTTAGTAACATAATCAACAACAACCAAAACATGACTATGCCCGTTAGAGGAAGGAAAAGGTCCCATGAAATCAAATCCCCAAACATCAAATGGTTCAACAGCAAGTGAATAGTTCATAGGCATTTCTTGACGCTTACTGGTATTACCTATTCTTTGGCATTCATCACAAGATAAGACGAACTTATGGGCATCCTTTAAGAGAGTAGGCCAATAAAATCAAGATTGCAATACCTTGTGAGCAGTTCTGTCTCCCGCATGATGTCCTTCATAAGCTTCAGAGTGACATTTCCGTAGGATTTGTCCCTGTTCATGCTCAGGTACACAACGTCTAATAATACCATCTACTCCTTCTTTATAAAGATGTGGGTCATCCCAAAAGTAATGTCTTAAATCATAGAAGAATTTTTTCTTTTGTTGGTATGTAAAGCTAGGTGGAAAATATTTAGCAACAATGTAATTAGCATAGTCAGCATACCAAGGAGTGTTATGAGAAACATTTATTGCAGCTAATTGCTCATCAGGAAAACTATCATCAATAGGTAGTGGGTCATCAAGGACATTTTCAAGCCTAGACAAGTTATTGGCTACGGGGTTCTCTGCTCCTTTTCTATCAGTGATATGTAAATAAAATTCTTGTAGCAAGAGAACCCATCGAATAAGTCTAGGTTTAGCATCTTTCTTTTCCATAAGATATTTAATAGCAGCATGGTCAGTGTGAACAATTAATTTTGAATCAACAATGTAAGATCTAAATTTATCACAAGCAAACACCACTTCTGGAAATTCTTTTTTAGTAGTAGCATAATTTCGTTGAGCAGTTTCTAGAGTTTTACTAGCATAATGAATAACATTTAGTTTCTTATCAACTTTTTGTCCTAGAACAACACCAACAACATAATCACTAGCATCACACATAATTTCAAAAGGCAAGTTACCATCAGGTGCTTGAACAATAGGTGCAAAAATTAAGACTTTCTTGAGTGTTTCGAAGGCTTCTAAACAATCATCAAAAACAAAAGGAACATCCTTTTGCAAAAGATTTGTAAGGGGCCTAGAAATCTTAGAAAAGTCTTTGATAAATCTCCTATAGAAACCAGCATGACCTAGGAAACTACGAATACCTTTGATATCTTTAGGACACGGCATTTTCTCAATTGCATCAACCATAGCTTTGTCCATCTCAATACCTCTTTCAGAAATTTTATGGCCCAAAACAATACCTTCGTTAACCATAAAGTGGCACTTCTCCCAATTCAAGACAAGATTTGTTTGCTCGCATCTCTGCAAAACTCGATCAAGATTGCTTAAACAAGCATCAAAAGACTTCCCGTAAAAAGAGAAGTCATCCATGAAAACCTCAACCATCTTTTCACAAAAGTCAGAGAATATAGCAGTCATACATCTTTGAAAGGTAGCAGGTGCATTGCATAAACCAAAAGGCATACGTCTATAAGCATAAGTTCCAAAAGGGCAAGTAAAAGTAGTCTTTTCTAGATCAGGTTGAGAAACAGGTATTTAAGAGAAACCAAAATATCCATCAAGGAAGCAAAAATCTGTGTGCTTAGATAATCTTTCTAGCATTTGATCAATAAAAGGCAGAGGGTAATGATATTTTCTAGTTGCTTTGTTTAATTTTCTAAAATCAATTACCATTCTATAGCCTGCAACAATTCTCTGTGGAATAAGTTCATTCTTATCATTAGGAACAACAGAAATACCTCCTTTCTTACGGATACAATGAACATGACTTACCCATCAGCTATAGGATAGATTATACCTACTTCCAGAAGTTTTAATATTTCCGTTCTTACCACTTCTTTCATCTTTGGATTTAACTGACGTTGGTGTTCAACAACAGGTTTAGCATCAGGTTCCATATTAATCCTCTGCTGACATAGAGTGGGACTAATGCCCTTTAAATCATCAAGAGTATATCCAATAGCAACTCGATGCTTCCTTAGAACTTTCAATAATCTTTCTTCTTTATGTTCTGAAAGGTTAGCACTAATAATAACAAGATATATCTTCTTCTCATCAAGATAAGCATATTTCAAAGTGTCTGGCAATTATTTTAATTCAAACACATGATCACCTTTAGGTGGAGAGGACCTTCTAGAGTTTCAATAGGCAAATTGTGTTTAAGAAGAGGACGTTGTTCAAAGAAAATCTTATCTATTTCTTTTCTTTCATGCATATGTAAATAATTTTCATGGTCTAACAAATATTGTTCTAAGGGATCAGTAGGAGGTATAACAATAGAAGCAAGACCAATAATTTCATCTAAACTTGGAAAAATTAAAGTCATGAGACTCATCACCAAAGCTAACACCGACAGTTTGTTTCTTGCAACCTATTTTAGCATTAACGGTGTTCAAGAAAGGTCTACCAAAGATAATGGGACAAAAGTCATCTTGTGGGGAACCAAGAACAAGAAAATCGGTAGGGAATTTTATTTTCCCACACAAGAATTCAACATCTCTAACAATCCCAATTGGTGAGATGGTGTCTCTATTAGCAAGTTTAATAATAACATCTATGTATTCTATCTCTGCAGGTGCTATGTCATTCATAATTTCTTGATATAAGGTAAAGGGAATAGCACTCACGCTAACTGAGACAATGGGCATGCCAACAACATGTCTATGTTTATCCTTTTTATCGGGTTTGGCAATTCTAGCAGCTTCTTCACATAAGTAAATAACATGCCCATCTATATTTTCTTCCAGGAGATCTTTAACCATAGCAACACTAGGTTCTACTTTAATTTGTTCATCAGGTTTAGGTGTTCTAATATAACTTTTGTTGACCACAGTTGAAACTTTAGCATGTTCCTTTATCGTAATAGGGAAAGGTGGTTTCTCAATATAAGTAGTAGGAACAACTGGATCAACATTATAAACTACAGTTTCCTCTTTAGCTAGTATCGGTTCTTTAGTTTCTTCTTTAATAGGTGGGTGATATTTAAACCACTTCTCCTTAGGGAAATCAACATGAGTAGCAAAGGATTCACAAAAGGAGGCTACTATCTCAGAGCAAGTCCTTATTTAGTGCTAAACTTTTGAAAAGCATCGATATTCATAAAAGATTTAACACAATCAAACTTAAGCTTAATACCTGACTCTTTACCTTCATGGAGTTCCCAATCTTCAGAATTGCGTTTAATTATTTCCAAAAGATCCCACCGGAATTCAATAGTCTTCTTCATAGAAGAACCAGCACAAGAAGTATCAAGCATGGATTGATCATTATGAGAAAGCCGAGCATAAAAATTCTTGATAATAATTTCTCTTGAGAGCTCATGATTGGGGCATGAATATAACATTGACTTAAGCCTCCCCCAAGCTAGAGCAATACTTTCTCCTTCACGAGGCTAAAAATTATATATGTAATTCCAATCATGATGGACTAGATGCATAGGATTTTTTTGGTGAAACTCCAATTTCAATTGATTCCAATTCAAAGATCCAATATCATCGCATAGCCTATACCATGCCAATGATTTTCCCTTCAAACATAAAGGGAAAACCTTCTTCTTAACTTCATCTCCGGGTAAACCTGCAAGCTTAAACAATCCACAAAATTTCTTCCACATATATCAAGTGCATATCAGGATGTTCGGTTCCATCTCCTACATAAGGATTAACTAGCAGTTGTTCTATCATACCCGAAGGAATTTCACATTCAATATTTTCAGTAGGTGCAGTAGGTTGAAGCGTAACTAATTGTTGTTCCGGTCGAGGTGAAGATACCCCGAACAAACCATGATACGTCTCCAATGTATCTATAATTTTTTATTTTTCCACGCTGTTATATTATCATTCATGGATGTTTTATAATCATTTTATAGTCATTTTATATCATTTTTGGGACTAACCTATTGACATAGTGCCAAGTGCTAGTTGTTGTTTTTTGCATGTTTTTTACATCGCAGGAAATCAATACCAAACGGAGTCCAAATGCAGCGAAACTTTTTGTGGAATCTTTTGCACTAGAAGACAACCAATGGGCCGAAGGAGCACCTTGGGGGTGCTCCGAGGGGAGCACATCCCACCAGGGCGCGCCAAGATGCCCAGGCGCACCCCGGTGGGTTGTGCCCACCTCGGGTACCCCCTGGACCACCTCTTTACTCTATAAATACCCAAATATTCCAGAAACCCTACGGGAGTCGACGAAAATCAATTCCAGCCGCCGCAAAGTCCAGAACCACCAGATCCATCTAGACACCATCTCGGATGGGGTTCACCACCTCCATTGGTGCCTCTCCGATGATGCGTGAGTAGTTCTTTGTAGACCTTCGGGTTCGTAGTTAGTAGCTAGATGGCTTTCTCTCTCTCTCGCTGAATTCTCAATACAATGGTCTCTTGGAGATCCATATGATGTAACTCTTTTGTGATGTGTTTGTTGGGGTCGATGAGCTTTGAGTTTATGGCCAGATCTATCTTTTTATATCCATGAAAGTTATTTGAGTTTCTTTGATCTCTTATATGCATGATTGCTTATACTCTCGTATTTCTTCTCCGATATTTGGGTTTTGTTTGGCCAACTTGATCTATTCGTCTTGCAATGGGAAGAGGTGCTTTGTAGTGGGTTCGATCTTACAGTGCCTGATCCCAGTGACAGAAGGGGAACCGGAACGTATGTATCGTTGCTACTAAGGATAAAATGATGGGGTTTATCTCTACATAGATAGATCTTGTCTACATCATGTCATCGTTCTTATTGCATTACTTCGTTTGTCCATGAACTTAATACACTAGATGCATGCTGGATAGCGGTCGATGTGTGGAGTTATAGTAGTAGATGCAGGCAGGAGTCGGTCTACTAATCTTGGACGTGATGCCTATATAATGATCATTGCCTAGATATCGTCATGAGTATTTGATGTTCTATCAATTGCCCAACAGTAATTTGTTCACCCAACGTTTGCTATTTTTCTCGAGAGAAGCCACTAGTGAAACCTACGTCCCCCGGGTCTCTTTCTCATATTATTTGCCTTTGCGATATACTTTTCCTTTGCATTTATTTTCAGATATATTAAAACAAAAATACAAAAATACCTTGCTGCAATTTATTCTTATTTACTTTATTTGGCATTTGATCTATCAATCTACTACAATTTTATCTCACGTCCATTTGCCCATCTGGGGCGCCGCTACCCGAAAGGGATTGACAACCCCTTCTACACGTGCGAGGATTTGTTATCTGTGTGCAGGGGCTGTTTATGTTGTGTTGCTTGGTTCTCCTATTGGTTTGATAACCTTGGTTTCATATGTGAGGGAAATACCTACCGTCGCTGTGCTGCATCATCCCTTCCTCTTTGGGGAAATACCGACGTAGCTTCAAGCCGCATCAAAAGGAATTTCTGGCGCCGTTGCCGGGGGGACATCATCAACATCTACCAGGTTCCTAATCACAAATCTCATCTCCTTGCAATTTACATTATTTGACATTTGCCTCTCATTTTCCTCTCCCCCACTTCACAAAAATTTGTCGTTTTATTCGCCCTCTTTTTCTTTCGCTTTTTTCTCGTCAGATCTCATGTTTGCTCATGTTGCCATGTGTCTTCGCTTGCTAAAAATCTATTGATATGGATCCTCATCCGTTTGCTAATCTTTTTAAAAGATAAAACTATGTTGAACCAATTGCTAGTGAACTAACTGCACTAGATTATCTTTATGAAGTTTTGCTTGAAATTCGTGAATCTGGAAATTGTGATCAAGTGCTAAAAGAAGGAATTTATGAAGTGATTCACGATAGCTGCTTGATTGAAAAGCATGATTGCAATGGTGCTACTATAAATTATATTAATGCCAATTGTGCTAATAATATGCAAAATCCCAAGCTTGGGGATGCTAATTTTGATATGTCCACCACTTATTGCAATGATCATGATTGTGGTGATTCTTCTTATGATCTTGAAAATTTATTTAATCCTCATGATGAATATGTTTGCAATAATATTGAAAGTGGGTTTGGAAAGAGTGTCAACTTTAGGTAATAATGATCCCACTAATTTGGAGAATGATCAATCTTATGGAAATTTTTGATAAAAGTGGGTTCGGAGAGGTCATGACTTTATTTGATGATAATCCCACTATTTTGGAAGAGTGTCAACTTTGCATGCATGTGGATCATATAGAGAATATGTTATGTGATAGCTATATTGTTGAATTTGAATATGATCCCACATGTAATTATTATGAGAGAGTAAAATATGGTTGTAGAAATTTTCATGTTACTAAATTACCTCTTATTATGTTGAGATTGCGTTTGTTTCTTTCTTCTTCCTTGCATATGCAAGATATTTATTGTCTTGATAATTTTGCCTACAAATGCCTATGCATAGGAAGTATGTTAGATATAAATGTGTTTGTCGCAAGTTTTATGATGCTCTCGTGCTTCAAATCTTTTCTTCCATGTGAGCATCGTTAAATTCCAAGCCTATCTTTATGGCTATAAAAAAGAGGTTGTTGGGAGGCAACCCAATGAATATGTTTTCTTTTGCTTTCTGTTCTTGAGTGTTTTCACAATTATGCTACTGTTATGATTGTGTTTTGTGTGTGTTTTAATTAGTGTTTGTGCCAAGTAAAGCCTTTAGGATCTTCTTGGGTGATAGTTGTTTGATCTTGCTGAAAAACAGAAACTTTTGCACTCATGAAAACAATTCTCATTTTTAACCAGAGCGTTATATAATGCCAATTCTTTTTGCAGAAGATTAATATACAAATTTCTCACGTGGTCCTAATTGTTTCAGAATTTTTGGAGTTACATAAGTATTCGAAATTTCCAGATTACTACAGACTGTTCTGTTTTTGACAGATTCTGTTTTCTTTGCATTGTGTGCTTGTTTTGATGATTCTATGGTTTTCTTTGATGAGTTTGTGCCATAGAAAAGTTGGAATACAGTAGATATAATGCAAGAATAAAATATTAATTGGTTTGATACAGTACTTATAGTACTGATTTGATTTCTTATACTAACGGATCTCACGAAGGTTTTGTTGAGTTTTGTGTGATTGAAGTTTTCAAGTTTTGGGTTATCTTACAATGGATGAAGGAATGAGGAGTAAGAAGAGTATAAGCTTGGGGATTCCCCGGCATCCCAAGATATTATCCAAAGAGAGGAAGCAACTAAGCTTGGGGATGCCCCGAGTGACATCCCCTCTTTCTTCTAACGACCATCGGTATTTTACTCGAAGCTATATTTTTATTCATCACATACTATGTGTTTTGCTTGGAGCATCTTGTATGATATGAGTCTTTGCTTGTTTTATTTTGTATTTTAAGTCTAGATTCCTTGCTGGACACACCTATTTGAGAAAGCTAAAATTATGCCATGACTCGTCAGAATTGCTCTCTATGCTTCACTTAAATTTTTATGAGCTATGGATTTGCTCTAGTGCTTCACTTATATCTTTTTGAGCACGGTATGCTTTTGTATTTTTGAAGAAATTCTCTCTTGCGTCAATTAGATTTATTTGAGAGTTAGTAAAATTTTCAAGAAATTCTCTCTTGCTTCACTTAAATTAATTTGAGAGAAAGAAGAAAATATGCTCATGATCTTTACTTACATTTGTTTGAGATTTTCAAAAAGCAACATATGAAAATTAGTTCTAAAGTGATAGATACCAAGAAGGATATAATAAAAACTTTCATGAAGACCGTTGGACAAAATAAACTTGATTCTTAGTAATAGTTTTGAGATATGATGATGTGATATGTGAGTCATCTTGATGAGTAATTATGCTTTAGTAAGAATATTGGTGTTAAGGTTTGTGATTCCCTATGCAAGCACGAAAGTAAATAATTATGCTATGAAATTATATCCTACTTGTGGTGCATTATTCGGTGTTAATTATGCTCAATTCTCGCTTATGGGATTATTCATTTCTTGGTTGGTCGCTTCTCAATCTTTTGCTAGCCTTCATTTTGCACTAAGTATGATCAATACTTGTGCATCCAAAACCTTTAAACCAGTTTTGCCACATGAGTCCACTATACCTACCTATATGCGGTATTCTTTTGCCGTTCTAAGCAAATTTGTATGTGCCATCCCTAATATTCAAAATAAATTTCTCTTTCGTGTGCTCGTACCGCTCATGAAACGGAACTGGGTGGCTGATATATTTCCATGCTAGATGTGTTATTCTCAAGATGAGTGTTTATTCACGTGTCATTGCACGAGAGTATGGCAAAGGTATTAGGGATGCCCAGTCCCGAAATGAAAAATGAATTTACTTTATGTTGTAAAATAATAATTCCTTGGAAAGTGTTGGTATGGAAGGCACCCGTGGATACGGTTAGCCATGGAAAGTGAAAGTATGGTTGAAAAGGATTAAACTTTAATTTCTGTTTGGGAACCGCCTATGATATATCTAGCATGGAAAGTGTTGGGAACTCTAAGTCATTTTCATTGGTGGGAAAAGTATGCCTCTCAAAATGTTTCTATCTCTCAATTTTCGCTTTGAGCTCTGGCACCTGTACAAATCCCTACTTCCCTCCGCGAAGGGCTTTCTTTTACTTTATGCAATTATTATTTTTGAATTTGAGTCTCCGTCTTCTCTTATAAAGCACCAACTAGGGGGCACTATGATCATACTTGAGCATTGGGTGTAGCTAATATGCAAGTGTGTTTCATGAATGGATCAATGATTGAGCATGATGGGCTAGGGATAACTTATTTTAGCATTGATATTTTGAAAGACTTGGTTGCTTGTTGATATGCTTGAGTATTTAAGTTATCATGTCAAAACTAGACTATTGCTTTGAACAATATAAAAGTCCAAATGTCCATGCTATAAAGAAAAGAATATGAGATGACATGTTAGGCAACACTCCACATCAAAAATTCTGTTTTTATCATTTACCTACTCAAGGACGAGCAGGAATTAAGCTTGGGGATGCTGATACGTCTCCAATGTATCTATAATTTTTGATTGTTCCATGTTGTTATATTATCATTCTTGGATGTTTTATAATCATTTTATATCATTTTTTGGTACTAACCTATTGACACAGTGCCAAGTGCCAGTTGCTGTTTTTTTTGCATCTTTTTTACATCATGGGAAATCAATACCAAACGGAGTCCAAACGCAGCATAACTTTTTGTGCATTTTTTTGGACCAGAAGACAACCAATGGGCCGAAGAAGCATCTGGGGGTGCTCCAAGTGGAGCATAACCCACCAGGGCGCGCCAGGAGGCCGAAGCGCGCCCCGGTAGGTTGTGCCCACCTCGGGTGCCCCCGGACCGCCTCTTTACTCTATAAATACCCCAATATTCCAGAAACCCTAGGGGAGTCAACGAAAATCAATTCCGGCCGGCGCAGTCCAGAACCACCAGATCCAATCTAGACACCATCACGGAGGGGTTCACCACTTCCATTGGTGCCTCTCCAATGATGCGTGAGTAGTTCTTTGTAGACTTTCGGGTCCATAGTTAGTAGCTAGATGGCTTCCTCTCTCTCGTTTGATTCTCAATACAATGGTCTCTTGGAGATCCATATGATGTAATTCTTTTTGCGGTGTGTTTGTTGGGATCAGAGTAACTTTGACTTTTTGATCAGATCTATCTTTTTATCCATGAAAGTTATTTGAATCTTCTTTGATATCTTATATGCATGATTGCTCATAGCCTCGTATTTCTTCTCCGATATTTGGGTTTTGTTTGGCCAACTTGATCTATTTATCTTGCAATGGGAATAGGTGCTTTGTAGTGGGTTCGATCTTACGGTGCTTGATCCCAGTGACAGAAGGGGAACCGACACGTATGTATCGTTGCTACTAAGGATAAAACGATGGGGTCTATTTCTACATAAATAGAAATTGTCTACATCATGTCATCGTTCTTATTGCATTGCTCCGTTTCTCCATGAACTTAATACACTAGATGCATGCTGGATAGCAGTTGATGTGTGGAGTAATAGTAGTAGATGCAGGTAGGAGTCGGTCTACTAATCTTGGACGTGATGCCTATATAATGATCATTGCCTGGATATCATCATGATTATTTGAAGTTCTATGAATTGCCCAACAGTAATTTGTTTACCCACTGTTTGCTATTTTCCTCGAGAGAAGCCCCTAGTGAAACCTACGGCCCCAGGGTCTCTTTCTCATATTATTTGCCTTTGCGATCTATTTTATTTGCCTTTTATTTTCAGATCTATTAAATAAAAATTACAAAAATAACTTGCTGCAATTTATTCTTATTTATTTTTTTGGCGTTCGATCTATCAATCTACTACAATTTATTCACGTCCGTTTGCCAATTTCTGGCGCCGTTAGCCGAAAGGGATTGACAACCCCTTCAATACGTCGGGTTGCGAGTATTTGTTATTTGTGTGCAGGTGCCCTTCACGTAGTGTTGCTTGGTTATCCTACTGGTTCGATAACCTTGGTCTCATCACTGAGGGAAATACCTACCGTCGCTGTGCTGCATCATCCCTTCCTCTTTGGGGAAATACCGGCGTAGCTTCAAGCCACATCAAACCCCTCAATGGATTGTTCTCCATAGTAACAAGTGATAATAAATTTCAGCACGTAATAAAAAAAATTCCTTACCAATTTCCACTTACCAAGAGCGCTTCACTCGCCGGCAACGGCGCAAGAAATTCCTTTTGATGTCTGCTAGAACTACGTCAGTATTTCCTCAAAGAGGAAGGGATGATGCAGCACAGCAATGGTAGGTATTTCCCTCAGTGATGAGACCAAGGATATCGAACCAGTAGGAGAACCACACAACACTACGTGAATGGCACCTTGATACGTCTCCAATGTATCTACAATTTTTTATTGTTCCATGCTGTTATATTATCAATCTTGGATGTTTTATAATCATTTTATAGTCATTTTATACCATTTTTTGGTACTAACCTATTGACATAGTGCCAAGTGCTAGTTGTTGTTTTCTGCATGTTTTTTACATCGCAGGAAATCAATATCAAACGGAGTCCTAACACAACGAAACTTTACGGAGATTTTTTTGGACCCGAAGGAACATAATGGGCCCTGGCTGCGCCTAGGGGGTGCTTCGAGGAGAGCACAATCCACCAGGGCGCGCCCTAGTGGGCTGTGCCCACCTCGGGTGCCCCCCGGACTGCCTCTTTGCTCTATAAATACCCCAATATTCCGGAAACCCTAAAGGCATCGACAAAATATTCATCCAGCCGCCGCAAAGTCCAGAACCACCAGATCCAATCTAGACACCATCTCAGATGGGGTTCACCACCTCCATTGGTGCCCCTCCGATGAGGCATGAGTAGTTATTTGTAGACCTTCGGGTCCATAGTTAGTAGCTAGATGGCTTTCTTGTTGGAAATATGCCCTAGAGGCAATAATAAAATGGTTATTATTGTATTTCCTTGTTCATGATAATTGTCTATTGTTCATGCTATAATTGTATTAACTGGAAACCGTAATACATGTGTGAATACATAGACCACAACATGTCCCTAGTAAGCCTCTAGTTGACTAGCTCGTTGATCAATAGATGGTTATGGTTTCCTGACCATGGACATTGGATGTCATTTACAACGGGATCACATCATTAGGAGAATGATGTGATGGACAAGACCCAATCCTAAGCATAGCACAAGATCGTGTAGTTCGTTTGCTAAGAGCTTTTCTAATGTCAAGTATCGTTTCCTTAGACCATGAGATTGTGCAACTCCCGGATACCGTAGGAATGCTTTGGGTGTACCAAACGTCACAACGTAACTGGGTGGCTATAAAGGTGCACTACAGGTATCTCCAAAAGTGTCTGTTGGGTTGGCACGAATCGAGACTGGGATTTGTCACTCCGTATGACGGAGAGGTATCTCTGGGCCCACTCGGTAATGCATCATCATAATGAGCTCAATGTGACTAATGAGTTAGCCACGGGATCATGCGTTACGGAACGAGTAAAGAGACTTGCCGGTAACGAGATTGAACGAGGTATTGGGATACCGACGATCGAATCTCGGGCAAGCAACATGCCGATAGACAAAGGGAATTGTATACGGGATTGATTGAATCCCCGACATCGTGGTTCATCCGATGAGATCATCGTGGAACATGTGGGAGCCAATATGGGTATCCAGATCCCGCTATTGGTTATTGGCCGGAGAGGTGTCTCGGTCATGTCTGCATGGTTCCCGAACCCGTAGGGTCTACACACTTAAGGTTCGGTGACGCTAGAGTTGTTATGGGAAATAGTATGTGGTTACTGAAGGTTGTTCGGAGTCCCGGATGAGATCTCGGACATCACGAGGAGTTCCGGAATGGTCCGGCGGTGAAGATCGATATATTGGACGAAGGGTATTGGAGTCCGGAAGTGTTCCGGGGGTACCAAGCTATGGCCAGCATGACCGAAAGGTGTTTCGGGAGCCCCGACAAGTGTTGGAGGGCCTCATGGGCCAAAGGGGAAGGGGCAAACCAGCCCACTAAGGGGTGGTGCACCCCCCACACCCTTTCCCACGTTACTTGGGGAGGTGGGGCGCCTCCACCTGGCTTGGGAGGCAAGCCTCCATCTGCTTGGCTTGGGGGGCAAGTCTCCCTAGGATTTCCCTAGGGAGATCCAATCTGCTTGGCCGCCGCCCCCTAGGGGAAACCCTAGGGCGCCTCCCCCTCTCCCCTTGCCCCTATATATAGTGAGGGGGTGGGTGGGCAGCCACACCCTTCCCTTGGTGCAGCCCCTTCCTCCTCATACATCTCCTCCTCCTCCGTAGTGCTTAGCGAAGCTCTGCCGGAGAACCACGAGCTCCATTGCCACCACGCCGTCGTGCTGCTGGAGTTCTCCCTCAACTTCTCCTCTCCCCTTGCTGGATCAAGAAGGAGGAGACGTCCTTGGGCTGTACGTGTGTTGAACGCGGAGGCGCCGTCCGTTCGGCCCTAGATCGGATATTCCGCGATTTGAATCGCCGCGAGTACGACTCCATCAACCGCGTTCTTGTAACGCTTCCACTTAGCGATCCTCAAGGGTATGAAGATGCACTCCCTCTCTCTCGTTGCTAGCATCTCCTAGATTGATCTTGGTGACACGTAGGAAAATTTTGAATTATTGCTACGTTCCCTAACAGTGGCATCATGAGCCAGGTCTATGCATATATTCTATGCACGAGTAGAACACAAAGTAGTTGTGGGCGATGATTTGTTCAATTTGCTTGCCGTTACTAGTCTTATCTTGATTCGGCGGCATTGTGGGATGAAACGGCCCGGACCGACCTTACACGTACACTTACGTGAGACAGGTTCCACCGACTGACATGCACTTGATGCATAAGGTGGCTAGCGGGTGTCTGTCTCTCCCACTTTAGTCGGATCGGATTCGATGAAGAGGGTCCTTATGAAGGGTAAATAGCAATTGGCATATCACCGTTGTGGCTTTTGCGTAGGTAAGAAACATTCTTGGTAGAAACCCATAGCAGCCACGTAAAACATGCAACAACAATTAGAAGACGTCTAACTTGTTTTTGCAGGGTATGCTATGTGATGTGATATGGCCAAAAGGATGTGATGAATTATATATATGTGATGTATGAGATTGATCATGTTCTTGGAATCACGACTTGCATGTCGATGAGTATGACAACCGGCAGGAGCCATAGGAGTTGTCTTAATTTATTGTATGACCTGCGTGTCAATGAAAAACGCCATGTAATTACTTTACTTTATTGCTAACCATTAGCCATAGTAGTAGAAGTAATAGTTGGCGAGACAACTTCATGAAGACACGATGATGGAGATCATGATGATGGAGATCATGGTGTCATGCCGGTGACGAAGGTGATCATGCCGCGCCTCGAAGATGGAGATCAAAAGGCGCAAGATGATATTGGCCATATCATGTCACTTTATGATTTGCATGTGATGTTTGTCATGTTTACATCTTATTTGCTTAGAACGACGGTAGCATAAATAAGATGATCCCTCACTAAAATTTCAAGAGACGTGTTCCCCCTAACTGTGCACCGTTGCGAAGGTTCGTTGTTTCGAAGCACCACGTGATGATCGGGTGTGATAGATTCTAACGTTTGCATACAACGGGTGTAAGCCAGATTTACACATGCGAAACACTTAGGTTGACTTGACGAGCCTAGCATGTACAGACATGGCGTCGGAACACAAGAGACCGAAAGGTCGAACATGAGTCGTATAGTAGATACGATCAACATGGAGATGTTCATCGATGATGACTAGTCCGTCTCACATGATGATCGGACACGGCCTAGTTGACTCGGATCATGTATCACTTAGATGACTAGAGGGATGTCTATCTGAGTGGGAGTTCATTAAATAATTAGATGAACTTAATTATCATGAACATAGTCAAAAGGTCTTTGCAAATTATGCCATAACTTACGCTTTAGTTCTACTGTTTAAGATATGTTCCTAGAGAAAATTTAGTTGAAAGTTGACAGTAGCAATTATGCGGACTGGGTCCGTATACTGGGGATTATCCTCATTGCTGCACAGAAGGCTTATGTCCTTAATGCACCGCTCGGTGTGTGAACCTCGAGCGTCGTCTGTAGATGTTGCGAACATTTGACATACACGTTTTGATGACTACGTGATAGTTCAGTGCGTAATGCTAACGGTTTAGAATTGAGGCGCCAAAGACGTTTTTGAAACGTCGTAGAACATATGAGATGTTCCAAAGACTGAAATTGGGATTTTAGACTAATGCCCACGTCAAGAGGTATGAGACCTCTGACAAGTTTCTTAAGCCTGCAAACTAAGGGAGAAAAGCTCAATCATTGAGCATGTGCTCAGATTGTCTGAGTACTACAATCGCTTGAATCGAGTGGGAGTTAATCTTCCAGATGAGATAGTGATGGTTCTCCATAGTCACTGCCACCAAGCTATTAGAGCTTCGTGATGAACTATAACCTATCAGGGATAGACATGATGATCCTTGAGCAACTCGCGATGTTTGACACCGCGAAAGTTGAAATCAAGTAGGAGCATCAATTGTTGATGGTTAGTAAAACCACTAGTTTCAAGAAGGGCAAGGGAAAGAAGGGATACTTCATGAAACGGCAAATCAGTTGCTGCTCTAGTGAAGAAACCCAAGGTTGAACCCAAACCCGAGACTAAGTGCTTCTGTAATGAGGGGAACGGTCACTGAAGCAGAACTACCCTAGATACTTAGTAGATGAGAAGGCAGGCAAGGTCGACAGAAGTATATTGGATATACATTATATTAATGTGTACTTTACTAGTACCCCTAGTAGCACCAGGGTATTAGATACCGGTTCGGTTGCTAAGTGTTGGTAACTCGAAATAAAAGGCTACGGAATAAATGGAGACTAGCTAAAGGTGAGATGACGATATGTGTTGGAAGTGTTTCCAAGGTTGATGTGATCAAGCATCGCATGCTCCCTCTACCATCAAGATTGGTGTTAAACCTAAATAATTGTTATTTGGTGTTTGCGTTGAGCATAGACATGATTGGATTATGTTTATCGCAATACGGTTATTCATTTAAGGAGAATAATGGTTACTCTTTTTATTTGAATAATACCTTCAATGGTCTTGCACCTAAAATAAATGGTTTATTGAATCTCGATCATAGTGATACACATGTTCATGCCAAAAGATATAAGATAGTAATGATAGTACCACATACTTGTGGCACTGCTATTTGAGTCATATTGGGATAAAATGCATGAAGAAGCTCCATGTTGATGGATCTTTGGACTCACTCGTTTTTGAAAAGATTGAGACATGCGAACCATGTCTATTGGTATATATGCATGAAGAAACTCCATACAGATGGATCATTTGGACTCACTTAATTTTGAATCACTTGAGACATGCAAATCATACCACATGGGCAAGATGACTGAAAGGCCCCATTTTCAGTGAGATGGAACAAGAGAGCAACTTGTTGGAAGTAATACATTTGATGTGTGCAATCCAATGAGTGCTGAGGCACGTAGTGGATATCGTTATGTTCTTACTTCACAGATGATTTGAGTAGATGCTGAGTATATTTACTTGATGAAACACAAGTCTGAATTATTGAAAGGTTCAAGTAATTTCAGAGTGAAGTTGAAGATCGTCGTGACAAGAGGATAAAATGTCTGTGATATGATCATAGAGATGAATATCTGAGTTACGAGTTTGGCACACAATTAAGACATTGTGGAAATTGTTTCACAACTAATACCGCCTGGAACACCATAGTGTGATGGTGTGTCCGAACATCATAACTGCACCCTATTGGATATGGTGCATACCATGATGTCTCTTATCGAATTACCACTATCGTTTATGGGCTAGGCATTAGAGACAACCGCATTCACTTTAAATAGGGCACCACGCAATTCCGTTGAGACGACACCGTATGAACTATGGTTTAGAGAAACCTAAGCTGTCGTTTCTTAAAAGTTTGGGGCTGCGACGCTTATGTGAAAATGTTTTAGGCTGATAAGCTCGAACCCAAAGCGGATAAATGCATCTTCATAGAATACCCAAAACAGTTGGGTATACCTCCTATTTCAGATCCGGAAGCAAGGTGATTGTTTTTAGAAACAGGTCCTTTCTCGAGGAAAAGTTTCTCTCAAAAGAATTGAGTGGGAGGATGGTGGAGACTTGATGAGGTTATTGAACCGTCACTTCAACTAGTGTGTAGCAGGGCACAGGAAGTTGTTCCTGTGGCACCTACACCAATTGAAGTGGAAGCTTATGATAGTGATCATGAAACTTCGGATCAAGTCACTACCAAACCTCGTAGGACGATAAGGATGCATGCTACTTCAGAGTGGTACGTAATCCTGTCTTGGAAGTCATGTTGCTAGACAACAATGAACCTACGAGCTATGGAGAAGCGATGATGGGCCCGGATTCCGACGAATGGCTCGAGGCCATAAAATCCGAGAGAGGATCCATGTATAAAAACAAAGTGAAGACTTTGGAAGAACTACTTGATGGTCGTAAGGCTGTTGGGTGCAGATGGATTTTAAAAGGAAGACAGACAATGATGGTAAGTGTCACCATTAAGAAAGCTCGACTTGTCGTTAAGATGTTTTCCGGCAAGTTCAAGGAGTTGACTGCGATGAGACTTTCTCACTCGTAGCGATGCTAAGAGTCTGTTGGAATTATATTAGAAGTTACTGCATTATTTATGAAATCTTGCAGATAGGATGTCAAAACATTGTTTCCTCGATGATTTTCTTGAGGAAAGGTTGTATGTGATACAACCAGAAGGTTTTGTCAATCCTGAAAGATGCTAACAAGTATGCAAAGCTCCAGCAATCCTTCTAAGGACTGGAGTAAGCATCTCGGAGTTGGAATGTACGCTTTGATGAGATGATCAAAGATTTTGGTTTATACAAAGTTTATGAGAAACTTGTATTTCCAAAGAAGTGAGTGGGAGCACTATAGAATTTCTGATGAGTATATGTTGTTGACATATTGTTGATTACAAATGATGTAGAATTTCTGGAAAAATACAGGGTTATTTGAAAAGTGTTTTTCAATGGAAAACCTGGATTAAGCTACTTGAACATTGAGCATCAAGATCTATAAGGATAGATCAAAAACGCTTAATAGTACTTTCAAATGAATACATACCGTGACAAGATTTTGAAGGAGTTCAAAATAGATCAGCAAAGAAGGAGTTCTTGGCTGTGTTACGAGGTGTGAGTATTGAGTGAGACTCAAAACATGACCACGGCAGAAGAGAGAGAAAGGACGAAGGTTGTCCCCTATGCTTTAGATGTAGGCTCTACAGTATGCTATGCTGTGTACCACACCTGAAGTGTGCCTTGCCATGAGTTAGTCAAGGGGTACAATAGTGATCCAGGAATGGATCACATGACAACGGTCGAACTTATCCTTAGTAACTAGTGGACTAAGGAATTTTCTCGATTATGGAGGTGGTAAAAGAGTTCGTCGTAAAGGGTTACGTCGATGCAAACTTTAACACTAATCCGGATGACTCTGAGTAGTAAACCGGATTCGTATAGTAGAGCAGTTATTTGGAATAGCTCCAAGTAGCACGTGGTAGGTACATCTACAAGATGACATAGAGATTTGTAAAGCACACATGGATCTGAAAGGTTCAGACCCGTTGACTAATAACCTCTCTCACAAGCGAGATATGAACAAACCCCATGGGTGTTGGATTCATTACAATCACATAGTGATGTGAACTAGATTATTGACTCTAGTGCAAGTGGGAGACTGTTGCAAATATGCCCTAGAGGCAATAATAAAATGGTTATTATTGTATTTCCTTGTTCATGATAATTGTCTATTGTTCATGCTATAATTGTATTAACTGGAAACCGTAATACATGTGTGAATACATAGACCACAACATGTCCCTAGTAAGCCTCTAGTTGACTAGCTCGTTGATCAATAGATGGTTATGGCTTCCTGACCATGGACATTGGATGTCATTGATAACGGGATCACGTCATTAGGAGAATGATGTGATGGACAAGACCCAATCCTAAGCATAGCACAAGATCGTGTAGTTCGTTTGCTAAGAGCTTTTCTAATGTCAAGTATCGTTTCCTTAGACCATGAGATTGTGCAACTCCCGGATACCGTAGGAATGCTTTGGGTGTACCAAACGTCACAACGTAACTGGGTGGCTATAAAGGTGCACTACAGGTATCTCCGAAAGTGTCTGTTGGGTTGGCACGAATCGAGACTGGGATTTGTCACTCCGTATGACGGAGAGGTATCTCTGGGCCCACTCGGTAATGCATCATCATAATGAGCCCAATGTGACTAATGAGTTAGCCACGGGATCATGCGTTACGGAACGAGTAAAGAGACTTGCCGGTAACGAGATTGAACGAGGTATTGGGATACCGACGATCGAATCTCGGGCAAGCAACATGCCGATAGACAAAGGGAATTGTATACGGGATTGATTGAATCCCCGACATCGTGGTTCATCCGATGAGATCATCGTGGAACATGTGGGAGCCAATATGGGTATCCAGATCCCGCTATTGGTTATTGGCCGGAGAGGTGTCTCGGTCATGTCTGCATGGTTCCCGAACCCGTAGGGTCTACACACTTAAGGTTCGGTGACGCTAGAGTTGTTATGGGAAATAGTATGTGGTTACTGAAGGTTGTTCGGAGTCCCGGATGAGATCTCGGACATCACGAGGAGTTCCAGAATGGTCCGGCGGTGAAGATCGATATATTGGACGAAGGGTATTGGAGTCCGGAAGTGTTCCGGGGGTACCAAGCTATGGCCAGCATGACCGAAAGGTGTTTCGGGAGCCCCGGCAAGTGTTGGAGGGCCTCATGGGCCAAAGGGGAAGGGGCAAACCAGCCCACTAAGGGGTGGTGCGCCCCCCACACCCTTTCCCACGTTACTTGGGGAGGTGGGGCGCCTCCACCTGGCTTGGGAGGCAAGCCTCCATCTGCTTGGCTTGGGGGGCAAGTCTCCCTAGGATTTCCCTAGGGAGATCCAATCTGCTTGGCCGGCGCCCCTAGGGGAAACCCTAGGGCGCCTCCCCCTCTCCCCTTGCCCCTATATATAGTGAGGGGGTGGGAGGGCAGCCACACCCTTCCCTTGGTGCAGCCCCTTCCTCCTCATACATCTCCTCCTCCTCCGTAGTGCTTAGCGAAGCTCTGCCGGAGAACCACGAGCTCCATTGCCACCACGCCGTCGTGCTGCTGGAGTTCTCCCTCAACTTCTCCTCTCCCCTTGCTGGATCAAGAAGGAGGAGACGTCCCCGGGCTGTACGTGTGTTGAACGCGGAGGCGCCGTCCGTTCGGCGCTAGATCGGATCTTCCGCGATTTGAATCGCCGCGAGTACGACTCCATCAACCGCGTTCTTGTAATGCTTCCGCTTAGCGATCTTCAAGGGTATGAAGATGCACTCCCTCTCTCTCGTTTCTAGCATCTCCTAGATTGATCTTGGTGACACGTAGGAAAATTTTGAATTATTGCTACGTTCCCCAACATTTCTCTCTCTCTCTCTCTCTCTCTCGCTGAATTCTCAATACAATGGTCTCTTGGAGATCCATATGATGTAACTCTTTTGCGATGTGTTTGTTGGGGTCGATGAACTTTGAGTTTATGATCAGATCTATCTTCTTATATCCATGAAAGTTATTTGAGTTTCTTTGATCTCTTATATGCATGATTGCTTATACCCTCGTATTTCTTCTCTGATATTTGGGTTTTGTTTGGCCAACTTGATCTATTCGTCTTGCAATGGGAAGAGGTGCTTTGTAGTGGGTTCGATCTTACAGTGCCTGATCAAGGTGACAGAAGAGGAACCGACACGTATGTATCGTTGCTACTAAGGATAAAACGATGGGGTCTATCTCTACATAGATAGATCTTGTCTACATCAAGTCATCGTTCTTATTGCATTACTCCGTTTCTCCATGAACTTAATACACTAGATGCATGCTGGATAGCGGTTGATGTGTGGAGTTATAGTAGTAGATGCAGGCAGGAGTCAGTCTACTAATCTTGGACGTGATGCCTATATAATGATCATTGCCTGGATATCATCATGAGTATTTGAAGTTCTATCAATTGCCCAACAGTAATTTGTTCACCCACCGTTTGCTATTTTTCTCGAGAGAAGCCACTAATGAAACCTACGGCCCCCGGGTCTCTTTCTCATATTATTTGCCTTTGCGATATACTTTTCCTTTGCATTTATTTTCAGATCTATTAAACCAAAAATGCAAAAATACCTTGCTGCAATTTATTCTTATTTACTTTATTTGGCGTTTGATCTATCAATCTACTACAATTTTATCTCACGTCCGTTTGCCCATCTGGGGCGATGCTACCCGAAAGGGATTGACAACCCCTTCTACACGTCGGGTTGCGAGGATTTGTTATCTGTGTGCAGGGGCTGTTTATGTTGTGTTGCTTGGTTCTCCTACTGGTTCGATAACCTTTGTTTCATATGTGAGGGAAATACCTACCGCCGCAGTGCTACATCATCCCTTCCTCTTTGGGGAAATACCGACGCAGTTTCAAGCGACATCAAGAGGAAGGTACCGTTGCCGGGGAGGATCTTCAACATATACCAGGTTCCTAATCACAAATATCATCTCCTTGCAACTTACATTATTTGCCATTTGCCTCTCCCCACTTCACAAAAATTTGCCGTTTTATTCGCCCCTCTTTTTCGTTCGCCGTTTTCTTGCCGGATCTGTTTTTGAGTGCAATCTTGTTGTGTAGTCATCATGACTCAAGAGAACACCAAGTTATGTGATTTCTCAAATACCAACAACAATGATTTTATTGGCACTTCAATTGCTCCTCCCGCCACTGGTGCGGAGTCTTGTGATATTAATACTGCTTTGCTGAATCTTGTTATGAAAGATCAATTTCCCGGTACTCCTAATGAGGATGCCGCGTCCCATCTTAATACCTTCGTGGAATTATGTGATATGCAAAAGAAAAAAGAAGTGGACAATGATGTGGTGAAGATGAAATTAATTCCGTTTTCTTTGCGTGATTCTGCAAAAATTTGGTTCTCTTCTTTTCCTCGCAATAGTATAGATTCTTGGAATAAGTGCAAAGATGCTTTTATCACTAAGTATTTTCCTCCTGCGAAAATTATTTCCCTTAGAACCCAGATTATGAATTTCAGGCAACTTGAACATGAGCATGTTGCACAATCTTGGGAAAGGATTAAAATGATTCTAAGGAATTGCCCAACTCATGGGTTAAATCTTTGGATGATCATACAAATTTTTTATGCGGGATTGAATTATGTTTCTCGTAGTCTTTTAGATTCCGCCGCGGGTGGGACTTTTATGGAAATTACTTTGGGTGAAGCCACCAAATTTCTTGATAATATCATGGCAAATTATTCACAATGGCATACCGAAAGAGCTCCTACTAGTAAAAAAGTTAATTCAGTTGAAGAAATTTCTTCTTTGAGTGAAAAAGTTGATGGTCTTATGAAATTGGTTGCTAGTAAAAGTGGTCCTATTGATTTTAATGATATGCCTTTGTCTACTTTGATTGAGCAAAATAGTGATGCCATAGATGTGAATTTTATCTCTCGAAATAATTTCAATAACAATGCTTATAGAGGTAATTTTAATCCTAGGCCTTTTCCTAGTAATTCCTCTAATAATTATGGTAATTCCTATGGAAATCAATCTTATAATAATAATAGGAACACCTCTGATCTTGAGAACAATATTAAATAATTTATCAACACGCAAAAAGTTTTCAAACTTCCATAGAAGAAAACTTGAGTAAGATTGATGATTTGTCTAGAAGTGTTGATAGAATTGCTCATGATGTGGAAAATCTCAAGATGAAAATTTTTGTGCCTAAAGTAGATGAATGAATTAAAGCTCTTTATGTTTCTATGGATGAAAGTAAGAAAAGAACCGCTATGCTGAGAGCTAAAAAAGAATTTTTAGAAAAAGCATTTTCTAGAGATTTCTTTCGCAAAAGTGATGAAGATCTTAAAATGATTGGTGTTTCTTCTATTGATTCCTTGTTTAGTAAAGTTAAGATTGATGAAAAAGGGACTGGAGAAGATTCAACTTTAGGTAGAAGGCGTCCCAATATTTCGGAGGGTGAAAATCTTGTTGAGAAAATTGATGAAAGTGGGTTTGAAGAGGTCGAAACTTTACCAAGTGATGTGCCCACTCTTTTGGGTTACAAAGACTTTAACTATGATAGTTGCTCTTTGATTGATTGTATTTCTTTGTTGCAATCCATGATAAATTCACCTCATGCTTGTGAACAAAATAAAGCTTTTACTAAACATATTGTTGATGCTATGATGAAAGCTTTTGAAGAAAAATTGGAATTAGAAGTATCAATTCCTAGAAAATTGCATGATGAGTGGGAACCTACTATCAAAGTCAAGATTAAAAATTATGAATGTTTTGCTTTGTGTGACTTGGGTGCTAGTGTTTCTACAATTCCGAAATCTTTATGTGATGTGCTTGGTTTTACCGATCTTGAAGATTGTTCTTTAAATTTGCACTTGGGGGATTCTACTATTAAAAAGCCTATGGGAAGAATTAATGATGTTCTTATTCTTGAAAATAGGAATTATGTGCCCATATCTTTTATTGTTCTTGATATTGATTGCAATCCGTCTTGTCCTATTATTCTTGGTAGACCGTTTCTACTCACTATCGGTGCTGTGATTGATATGAAAGAAGGCAATATTAAGTTCCAATTTCCTTTGAGGAAGGGTATGGAACACTTCCCTAGAACAATAATTAGGCCACCATATGAGTCAATAATGAGGGCATCTTATGGATCTCGCACCAAAGATGACAAAACTTAGATCCTTGCATTATGCCTAGCTAAGGGCGTAAAACTATAGCGCTTGTTGGGAGGCAACCCAATGAATAAAATTTATTTTTGCTTTTTGCTTTCTGTTCTTGTGTGTTTGCACAATTATGCCGCTGTTATGATTGTGTTTTTTTTATTTGTGTTTGTGCCAAGTAAAGCCTTTAGGATCTTCTTGGGTGACAGAAATTTTTGCGCTCACCAAAACAATTTTCATTTTTTACCAGAGAGTGATAAAATACCAATTCTTTTTGCATAAGATTAATATACAAATTGCTCAGGTCTTCCTAATTTTTCAGAATTTTTGGAGTTCCAGAAGTTTTCAAAATAGTCAGATTGCTACAGACTGTTCTGTTTTGACAGATTCTGTTTTCTTTGCGTTGTATGCTTATTTAGATGGCTCTATGGTTTTCTTTGATGAGTTTTTGCCATAGAAAAGTTGGAATACAATATATATAATGCAAAAATAAAATATGAATTGGTTTGGCACAATACTTATAGTAGTGATTTGCTTTCTTACACTAACGGATCTGACGAAGGTTTTGTTGAGTTTTGTGTGATTGAAGTCTTCAAGTTTTGGGTTATCTTACGATGGATGAAGGAATAAGGAGTAGAAGAGCCTAAGCTTGGGGATGCCCTGGCATCCCAAGCTATTATCCAAAAATGAGCAACCAACTAAGCTTGGGGATGCCCCCGAGTGGAATCCCCTCTTTCTTCTAACGACCATCGGTATTTTACTCGAAGCTATATTTTTGTTCGTCACATACTATGTGTTTTGCTTGGAGCGTCTTATATGATATGAGTCTTTTCTTGTTTTATTTTGTGTTTTAAGTCTTGATCCCTTGCTGGACACACCTATTTGAGAGAGCCAAAATTATGTGATGACTTGTCAGAATTGCTCTCTATGCTTCACTTAAATTTTTATGAGCTATGGACTTGCTCTAGTGCTTCACTTATATCTTTTTGAGCATGGTGTGCTTTAGTATTTTTTAATAAATTATCTCTTGCTTCACTTATATTTATTTGAGAGTTAGTAAAATTTTCAAAAATTCTCTCTTGCTTCACTTAGATTAATTTGAGACAAAGAAAAATTTATGCTCATGATCTTCACTTGTATTCGTTTGAGCTTATGAAAAGAAACACATGAAAATTAGTCCCAAAGTGATAGATATCCAAGAAGGATATAATAAAAACTTTCATGAAGATCATTGGACAAAATAAACTTGATTCTTAGTAATAGTTTTGAGATATGATGATGTGATACGTGAGTTATGTTGATGAGTAATTGTGCTTTAGTAAGAATATTGGTGTTAAGGTTTGTGATTCCCTATGCAAGCACGAAAGTCAACAATTATGCAATGAAATTATATCCTACTTGTGGTGCATTATTTGGTGTTAATTATGCTTAATGCTTGCTTATGAGATTATTCGTTTCTTGGTTGGTCGCTTCTCAATCTTTTGCTAGCCTTCATTTTGCACTAAGTATGATCTCTACTTGTGCATCCAAAATCCTTTAAACCAGTTTTGCCACATGAGTCCACTATATCTACCTATATGCGGTATTCTTTTGCCGTTCTAAGCAAATTTGTATGTGCCATCTCTAATTTTCAAAATAAACTTCTCTTTTGTGTGTTTGTTTCGCTCGCGGAGCAGTGAGGGGTGGCTAATATTTTCCCTGCTAGATGTGTTATTCTCAAGATGAGTGTTTATTCACTTGACATTGCACGAGAGTAAGGCAAAGGTGTTAGGGATGCCCAGTCCCAAAATGAAAAATGAATTTACTTTATGTTGTCAAATAATAAATTCCTTGGAAAGTGTTGGTATGGAGGGCAACCATGGATACTGCTAGCCATGGAAAGTGAAAGTATGGTTGAAAAAGGAATAAACATTATTTTCTATTTGATAACCGCCTATGATATATCTAGCATGGAAAGTGTTGGGAACTCTAAGTCGTTTTCGTTGGTGGGATGGATACACGTCCCAAAATGTTTTTATCTCTAAGTTTTTCGCTTTGAGCTCTGGCACCTCTACAAATCCCTACTTCCCTCTGCGAAGGTCCTTTCTTTTACTTTATGCAATTTTTATTTTTGAATTTGAGTCTCCATCTTCTCTTATAAAAGCACCAACTAGGAGGCAATATGATCGTACTTGAGTATTGGGTGTAGCTAATATGCGAGTGTGTTTCATGAATGGATCAATGGTTGATCATGATGGGCTAGGGATAACTTGTTTTAGCGTTGATATTTTGAAAGACATGGTTGCTTGTTGATATGCTTGAGTATTTAAATTATCATGTCAAAACAAGACTATTGCTTTGAACAATATAAAAGTCCAAATGTCCATGCTATAAAGAAAGAATATGATATGACATGTTAGGCAACATTCCACATCAAAAATTCTGTTTTTATCACTTCCCTACTCGAGGATTAGTAGGAGTTAAGCTTGGGGATGCTGATACGTCTTCAACGTATCTATAATTTTTGATTGTTCGATGCTATTATATTATCAATCTTGTATGTTTTATAATCATTTTATAGTCATTTTATATCATGTTTTGGTACTAACCTATTGACATAGTGCCAAGAGCCAGTTGTTATTTTCTGCATGTTTTTTACATCGCAAGAAATCAATATCAAATGGAGTCCAAACGCAACGAAACTTTACGGAGATTTTTTTGGACCAGAAGGAACATAATGGGCCCTGGCTGCGCCTGAGCACAACCCACCAGGGCACGCCAGGAGGCCCAGGCGCGCCCTGGTGGGTTGTGCCCACCTCGGGTGCCCCCGAACCGCCTCTTTGCTCTATAAATACCCCAATATTCCGTAAACCCTAAAGGCATCGACGAAATATTCATCCAGCCGCCGCAGAGTCCAGAACCACCAGATCCAATCTATACACCATCTCAGATGGGGTTCACCACCTCCATTGGTGCCTCTTCGATGATGCGTGAGTAGTTCTTTGTAGACCTTCGGGTCCGTAGTTTGTAGCTAGATGGCTTTCTCTCTCTCTTGCTGAATTCTCAATACAATGGTCTCTTGGAGATCCATATGATGTAACTCTTTTGCGGTGTGTTTGTTGGGATCGATGAACTTTGAGTTTATGATCAGATCTATCTTTTTATATCCATGAAAGTTATTTGAGTTTCTTTGATCTCTTATATGCATGATTGCTTATAGCCTCGTATTTCTTCTCCGATATTTGGGTTTTGTATGGCCAACTTGATCTATTTATCTTGCAATGGGAAGAGGTGCTTTGTAGTGGGTTCGATCTTACGGTGCTTGATCCCAGTGACAGAAGGGGAACCGACACGTATGTATCATTGCTACTAAGGATAAAACGATGGGGTCTATCTCTACATAGATAGATCTTGTCTACATCATGTCTTCGTTCTTATTGCATTACTCCGTTTCTCCATGAACTTAATACACTAGATGCATGCTGGATAGCGGTCGATGTGTGGAGTAATAGTAGTAGATGCAGGCAGGAGTCGGTCTACTAATCTTGGACGTGATGCCTATATAATGATAATTGCCTGGATATCGTCATGAGTATTTGAAGTTCTATCAATTGCCCAACAGTTAGTTGTTCACCCACCGTTTGCTATATTTCTCGACAGAAGCCACTAGTGAAACCTACGGCCCCCGGGTCTCTTTCTCATATTATTTGCCGTTGTGATCTACTTTTCCTTTGCATTTATTTTCAGATCTATTAAACCAAAAATACAAAAATACCTTGCTGAATTTATTCTTATTTATTTTATTTGGCGTTCGATCTATCAATCTACTACAATTTTATCTCACGTCCGTTTGCCTATCTGGGGCGCTGCTACCCGAAAGGGATTGACAACCCCTTTTACACGTCGGGTTGCAAGGATTTATTATCTGTGTGCAGGGGCTGTTTATGTTGTGTTGCTTGGTTCTCCTACTGGTTCGAGAACCTTGGTTTCATATCTAAGGGAAATACCTACCGCGCTGTGCTGCATCATCCCTTCCTCTTTGGGGAAATACCGACGTAGCTTCAAGCGACATCACACCTGCACACAAATAACAAATACTCGCAACCCGACGTGTTAAATGGGTTTTCAATCCCTCCCCGGCAACAGTGCCAGAAAATAGCCTTGATGACCCACACGTATATGGGATCAATTGTAGCCTTTTCGATAAGTAAGAGTTTCGAATCGAACGAGGAGCAGAAGGAAATGACAAGTGGTTTTCAGTAAGGTAATGTCTGCAAGTGCTGAAATTGTAAGTAACAGAGTAGTTTGATAGCATGATAATTTGTAACGAGCAAGTAACGGTAATAGTAACAAAAGTGCAGCAAGATAGCCCAATCCTTTTGAGGAAAAGGACATGCCAAAATAGTCTCTTATAGTAAGGAAAGCGTTCTTGAGGGTACACGGGAATTTCATCTAGTCACTTTCATCATGTTTGTTCGATTCATGTTCGCTACTTCGGTAATTTGATATGTGGGTGGACCGGTGCTTAGGTGCTGTTCTTACTTGAACAAGCCTCCTACTTATGATTAACCCCATCGCAAGCATCCGCAACTAAGAGAAAAGTATTAAGAATAAATTCTAACCATAGCATTAAACTTTTGGATCCAATCGGTCCAATACGGAATAGCGCCATAAACTAGGGTTTAAGATTATGTCACTCTCGCAACCCATCATCTAATTACTACTCCACAATGCATTCCCTTAGGCCCAAATATGGTGAAGTGTCATGTAGTCGACGTTCAGATGACACCACTAAGGGAATCACAACATACATACTATCAAAATATCAAACACATATCAAGTTCACATGATTACTTGCAACACGATTTCTCCTTTGACCTCAAGAGCAAAAGTAACTACTGAAAAATGATAGTCATGCTGATCAGAGGGGTATTAAATAGCATATTGGATCTGAACATATAATCTTCCACCAAATAAACTATATAGTAATCAACACTACTAGTCACGCACAACACCAATCTATAGTTCCGGTACAAAGATTGAACACAAGAGATGAACTAGGGTTTGAGAGGAGATGGTGATGTTGAAGATGTTGATGGATATTGCCCTCCCCAAGATGGGAGAGTTGTTGGTGATGATGATGACGATGATTTCCCCCTCCGGGAGGGAAGTTCCCCCGGCGAAATCGCTCCACCAGAGGGCAAAAGTGCTCCTTTCGAAGTTTCGCCTCAAGACAGCGGTGCTCCATCCCGAAAGTCCACCCCTTATTCTTTCTAGGTCAAAATGACTTATATACCAGAAGATGGGCACCAGAGGTGGGCCGGGCTGAGCACAACCCACCAGGGTGCGCTTGGGGGGCCAGGCGTGCCCTGGTGTCTTGTGCTCACCTGGTGGCCCCCCTCCGGTGGTTATTTGCTCTAGTATTTCTTATTTATTCCATAAAAAATCCTCATGAAGTTTCAGCTTGTGTGGAGTTGTGCAAAATAGGTGGCCTGACGTAGCTTTTCCAGGTCCTGCTTTCCAGCTGCCGGAATTCTCCCTCTTTGTGTGTACCTTGCATATTATGAGAGAAAAGGCATTAGAATTACTCCAAAAAGCATTATTATGCATGAAAACATAATAAATAGCAGTAGGTAAACATGATGCAAAATGGATGTATCATACATCAAACATGATATGATGAACGTTATCGTCGGAGGTCATTTACTTATGAAAAAATATGATAATTTGGAAGTAACAAGCTGGGGTGCTTCCCAAACTGTGATAGGTTGAATGTAGCTTCTAGAGCCAGTTTTATGGGGGAGCTTCATAGCACTACTGTTTGCTTTATTCTTGGCACACATCTCCTATGGATTGAAGCATAAATTTAGTTTTGACCACATGGTATAGTAAAAGTTGAATCTGTCAGATTAAGCACGAATTACCTGGTAGTGCTCATCTTTCCATTGTTTTACTAGATCTATCCAGTCTTTATGTGTAATAGTCATTGGCTTCAACTGCAACACTTGGTCATCAGTAATATTTTTTAACCTTATTGTAAAAATTTGTCTTGAGTCGGTACTTGTGTGACCGCACGCTTTTCTGAATGATACCATCAGTCACTACTCTGGCCAATTTAGCGTTGTCTGAAACTCAAACATTTGCTGCAGACATCATGCACACATGCATGTTAGAACATTTAGAGCGGGAAGATAAAAATATGTGGTATGACACAATTGCAAAATGGATTCATTTCATGGCAGACCTTCAAGTCATCAAAAAATTCAGGAAGCAAATGATGGTTCCTCAGTACATTGTACTCCTTCCACTTGGTTTTTATGGGCATCTTAGTTTTGACTTGCTAGCGAACCTCTAAACCAAGTTTTGCTGCTTGTAGAGGGTCAATAGGCATGTTTTCTCCCTCCATGAAGTTAACCTTCATCTTACTTCCTGTCCTTCCAATATATTTTTCTAAACCGTGCGAAAAAGTAGGTTTGCGCTCACCTCACCTCTTCTTCTCCTTGGAACGGTTTGTCCTTTCTGCTGGATGTTGTTGTGTGCACATGCCTGTATCCTGGTTTTCTGCCCCAGGATCAACTGCTTCATGATTTTCATCTGAATTGTCTATAGGGGACTTGCTATCTCGAGAGGTCAGATTTTCTACTGGTGTGAGCTGCATATCTTGTGTCATGTCCTCGTCATCATGATGTTCAGGCATTTGGGAATCATATAGGGCATCATCTATGGCTACTCTAGTTCTTGTGCGTACAGGAGTTGGACGAACAATAGCGTCAGTTTGCTTCTCATGTGTTGCCTGAAAGACTGGAGTGTAGTTAAACACCAACGTGATACAGCTACAAGATGCTGTAAGATTAAAATGTACTAGAAATGAATATTTTGGTACCTCAACTGCTTGGGGCAATTGTGGGGCATCATCACCTCCCTCTAGATTATTGTCACCTTTGTGATCATCATTTTCCTCTTCTGAACCCTCTGCTTCATATACAGGGTCATTCGCTAACTCTTTCTCCTCCTACAAATGACATTTATTCTACCTGCTTTGCCCTTTTTAATGTGTCTTTCCAACAAAGTTAGAAGCAACACATACGAATTTGTATGCAAGTTCAGAGATATCCCCTATAACTGGGTTTGAATCCATTCCATTCTCCTTGAATTGTTGCTAACAAATGGATAGCATTCTCCCTTATGTTTTCTTGCCTCCTTTTCTCGTACTCATTTGTTGTGTCGGATGTAGCAACTGCAGAACAACGATGAAACAATGGGATCTATAAAAGTATCCACAAAAATATAGGCTGAATATGCAATCACTACAATAGGGAATACAAATGTGGAATGACGTTCTTCCAGACCTAGAACTATGTCTAATCATTTTTCAATTGATGACTAGACAAAGTACGCTGAATTGTAAACACTTGTATGGTGCCTAAATTGTAATAATTCATAGGAATGCAACATGAGTAACAACATGCGAAAAAATCTACAACATGCATGCAGGAAAGACCCGGATAATATGAACCATATGGTTGAACTCGTGTGGGGCTAACGATGGAGTTCCAGAATACTAGCAGATAAATCAAACATGTCTACATATACATATGCCTAGAAGGATCTTCAATAGATGGGGTATTGAGGGAGAGGAGACGATTATTACCTATCCGTTTGCGATTAGTTCTTGTCTTCAGCGTGACAAGATCCTTGAGGACCTTGGCGCTGCGTTGCTTGCGGTCATGTCGGTCGGACGACAATGAAGGAAACCGACACCGCCGGGAGGGTTCGAGATCTGGAGCAGAAGTGCGGGAGGAGGGGGCGAAGGGAAATTGTGAGTGAGGTTTACTGACGGCAACAAATGGGGATTTATTGATGGTGGGGAAAATTTAGCGCGACCCCTTTTGGAATTCTAGGCGGGAAGGTAAAATAGTCACCGAGCGAAAAAACGGAGGGAACCAAAATAATTTCAGCGTACAAACTATTTTATGTAACAGACACAGGACAACTTTCAGAAATGTAATATCCCAAAATTCTAAATTTTGGAATGTTATATTAAATAAATAATTTCTGATTTTTTTGCTTCATTGTTGTGTGATTGATTTTGTGAATTTGAGTGGAATTTGAATCTTTTTGAAAGTTGAATGAGAGGGAATAAAAGCACTTTCCCAAACTTGCATCTTTGCATTTGGTTCCATGAATTCAAATTCATTTCATAACAAAACCCTATAGTGAAGATGATATGACTTCTTCCATTAAAAGAAATGAAAAGGTTTTTTTAAAAGATTTGAATTCCATTTGGAAATATTTCATAGTCAGAAACTTTAAGCACCTCAATGAGTTTCATGAGAGAAGATAAAAATCATTTGGAAAGTCATTTTGAAGTTATTGGAAACCCACTTTCCATTTGAAGTTATTTGAATTTCCAAATTTCAAATTCTCTGGAAGTTATTCAAAATGAGAGAAGTAATATGACACTTCAAAAATTCAGAGGCATTTGAAAATATATTTGAATGAGGAAAAACAGAAAAGATTTCGAAGTGGTTTGAACAAATTCAAATCCGAATGGGAGCTATTTAGTTTTTATTCAAATTATTTTTATCCAATAATAAAATATATGGAAAATAGGGTCACATGATTCCCTTCAACAGAAAAATGGAGAAAAATAAATTTGAATTCATTTTGGTATTTTAAAATATTCATATTTGCAATTTAAATGCAACAATACCACTGTTTTCTCTATTTGAATTTTTGTGTGTTTTATTTGACTATGAAAAATAGTCCATGTTTTAGGATTTTTTCTAAAAATATTGATATATTATATGCCTATATAAAATTTATTTATTTTGTGTCTTTCTCTTTTTGTTCTCTGTCTTATTGAAGAAAACCCACAGTTTGGCCGAAGCCCACCCGCACCGACGCCCAACTCTCCGTCTCTCTCTCTCTCCCCCCACGGCCTAGCTGGCCCATACGCTCTCTCCCTTGTCGAAAACCCTTCAGGCCGCACCTCTTCCCCTCGCCCTCTCCCGCTTACGCCTGGGCCCTGCCCCTTTCTTCTTCCTTCGCACGCCATGCTGCGCCAGCGCGCCCCCGAACCACCATCGAACCCTGAATTCGCCGGGATCGCGATCCCGAGCTTTCCCCACACACATGCCTATGTCCTATAAATACCCTAGGCCTTCCTCTCCGGAACCCCCCTATAACCCACACCAATTTCTGCCCTGATTGCCCGCACTCGCCGTTCGGATCTCACCGGAGCCGCAACCGTTCGTCATCGTTTCCGATGCCGGTGAGCTTCCCCAATACCCCTCCCTCTGTCTGCTGTCTTGCCTCGCCTTTGCACATCATTTTGACACCTCCTTGACCCCTCTCCTCCTCCACATCATCGTCGTTGTGGACCACCGCGGTAAGTTTCGGTCGACCGCCTCCATCTCTCCCCTCACCTACCTCTTACGACGTTCGATTGCACACATAGGGTGTAGATTAGATCTTATAGTAGAAACCATTTTTTATTAGTTAGCGATCGTTCGCCATTTAGCCACCGCAGCGAACGCCCTCCGTCCAATCACCACATGCCATGTAGCCACAATTTTTTAAGCCTCAGCTGCCGAACATCTTAAGCCTCGGCCAATTGCCGCTTCTGTCCACAGCGCACACCCTCCAACAAACCACTGCATGCCACGTGGCCTATGCCTGATCCGTGGGCTTTTTCTTTTTTTAGTTCTGTTTTATTTTAAAAAATAATTTCAATTTTAGATTGCTTATATCTCTGGGATATGATACTATTCCTTTTAAGGGAGGATCTGTAGGAAATATGCCCTAGAGGCAATAATAAAGTTGTTAATTTTATATTTCCTTATATCATGATAAATGTTTATTATTCATGCTAGAATTATATTAACCAGAAACTTGATACATGTGTGGATACATAGACAAAACACTATGTCCCTAGTAAGCCTCTACTAGACTAGCTCGTTAATCAAAGATGGTTAAGTTTCCAAACCATAGACATGTATTGTCATTTGATGAATGGGATCACATCATTAGGAGAATGATGTGAAGGACAAGACCCATCCGTTAGCTTAGCATAATGATCATTAATTTTTATTGTTATTGCTTTCTTCTTGACTTATACATATTCCTTTGACTATGATATTATGCAACTCCCGAATACCGGAGGAATACCTTGTGTGCTATCAAATGTCACAACGTAACTGGGTGATTATAAAGATGCTCTACAGGTATCTCTGAAGGTGTTTGTTGAGTTGGCATAGATCGAGATTGGGATTTGTCACTCTGAGTATCGGAGAGGTATCTCTGGGCCCTCTCGGTAATGCACACCATAATAAGCCTTGCAAGCAATGTGACTAATAAGTTAGTTGCAGGATGATGCATTACAGAACTAGTAAAGTGACTTGCCGGTAACGAGATTGAACTGGGTATGAAGATACCGACGATCGAATCTCGGGCAAGTAACATACCGATGACAAAGGGAATGACGTATGTTGTCAATACGATATGACCGATAAAGATCTTCGTAGAATATGTGGGAACCAATATGAGCATCCAGGTTCCGCTATTGGTTATTGACCGGAGAAGTGTCTCGGTCATCTACATAGTTCTCGAACACGTAGGGTCCCCACGCTTAACGTTCGATGACGATTTTGTATTATATGAGTTATGTGATTTGATGACCGAATGTTGTTTGGAGTCCCGAATGAGATCACGGACATGACAGGGAGTCTTGAAATGGTCGAGAGGTAAATATTTATATATAGGACGATAGTATTCGGACACGGGAAGTGTTCCGGGGGTACCGGGTACGTATCGGGTCACCAGAAGGGGTTCCGGCACCCCCCGGCAAAGATATGGGCCTTATTGGGCCAAGAAGGGAAACACACCAGCTAAAAAGGGGCTGGTGCGCCCCCCCATATGGGCTGGCCAAATTGGAGAAGGAAAGGGGAAGAAGGAAAGGAAAAAGGGAATAGGATTCCCCCTTCCCCCTCTTCCCTTTTTTTGACTATGACCCCCTCTTCCCTTCCTACCCCGAATAGGAATAGGAAAGGGGGGAGGCCGAATTGGGAGGACCCCAAGTAGGATTCCTCCTACTTGGGGCGCCCCCTTGGCTGCCTCTCCTCCCCTCCAACCTATATATATGTGTGGGGCACCGCTAGAAGAGACACCAACAATTGTTAGCCGTGTGCGGTGCCCCCCTCCACAGTTTACGCCTCCGGTCATATTCACGTAGTGTTTAGTGATAACCCACAAGTATAGGGGATTGCAACAGTTTTGGAGGGTAGAGTATTCAACCCAAATTTATAGATTCGACAAAAGGGGAGCCAAAGAATATTTGAAGGTATTAGTAGCTGAGTTGTCAATTCAACCAAACCTGGAGATTAATTATCTGCAGCAAAGTGATCAGTAGCAAAGTAGTATGATAGTTTTGATAATAGTAGAAACAGTAACGGTAACGGTAATAGTGATGGCAGTAATTTTGTAGCAAGTGTAACAATGATGATAACAATAGTAACTTAGCAAGAACAATATAGGGTAAATTCGTAGGCATTAGATCGGTGACTTGTTGGATAATATTCATCATGAGTGTAACATCCTAAATTTTCAATTTGGAATGTTATACATTAGATCATCATTGCATATCATATTTTATTGCATTTTTGGTTTGATCCTAGAAATTCTACACAACTCAAGGACCCACGGAGGAGTTTGGGATTTCATTATTTTCATATTTGGGTTTTCTCAAATTTTGAAAATAGGATCATTTGATTTTATTTATTTTATCTTCAATTATTTCATTTAAAAAAATAAGAGAGAGGGAATAAAATGACTTTCCCAAAAAGAAGAAATATTGAGGATTTAATAAAAAAATCAAATCTTATTTTATTTGGAGTTTTGCTATTTTATTTGAATTTAGGAAAATTGCACGTTTTTCAAAATTGCATTTTAGGGCCAAGAAAATGTTCATCTCGTTCTAAATATTTTATTTAGACAGTGAAAAATTTATTTTGGCATTTTTAGAATTTTATTTTATTTTCTAGAATTCTTCTTAGTTTCGGCGGAATTGTTAAAAAAACTCCCCGCGCGCCCGACTGGGCCGAAGCCCAGCCGAACCAGGCCGGCCCGCCCGCGCCACCGCCTCCCGCCGCCGTCTCTGGATCGGAGACCGCCGCCCGAGTCCGGGAGGAGCACCCTCCCGAGGCGCCCCCTTCCCCAAGCCGTGCCGCCCCCTCCTT
>NC_057796.1:141609409-141630249 GCF_018294505.1 Triticum aestivum | reverse complement strand
GGAAAGCCGCTGCCGCCGACGCCCGCAGCCCCGCCGCCCCACGCCGCCTCCCGTCGCCCCGCCGGAGCCGCCAGACTTCGCCGGAGCCCCGAGCCGAGGTAGCTGCCCGCCGCCCGGTTTTCTGAAGAAAACCGATTCGGTTTTTTAGGCAACCCTAGGTTTTTTAGATCGGTTTTATTTTTTTCGGTTTTCTTATTTAGCGAGCGTTCGCTCGTTCGTTTGTTTTAATGAACGCGTTCATCGTTTAGTTACACTTAACGAACGTCCGTTCGTTAAACCGTTCATCAGTTTTTCTTTTTCTCGGATTTTCCGCGATTATTTCTGATCGCGATTTCTGATCTGTTTTCCGTTCATCGTTCTTTTGCATAAGGTAGAAGATAATAATAAAAGATAGGCCCTTCGCAGAGGGAAGCAGAGTTTGCCATGCGCTTTCAGGGTTGGATGCACAAAATCTTAATGCAAAAGAACGTCAGTTTATATTGCCACTTGTGATATGAACCTTTATTATGCAGTCCGTCGCTTTTATTTCTTCCACATCACAAGATCGTATAAAGCTTATTTCCTCCACACCAATCAATCATACATATTTTATTGCTTGCATCGATGACAACTTACTTGAAGGATCTTACTCAATCCATAGGTAGATATGGTGGACTCTCATGGCAAAACTGGTTTAAGGGTTTTTGGAAGCACAAGTAGTATCTCTACTTGGTGCAAAGAATTTGGCTAGCATGAGGGGGAAAGGCAAGCTCAACATGTTGGATGATCCATGACAATATACTTTATCTCAGATATAAGAAAACATAACCCATTACGTTGTCTTCCTTGTCCAACATCAACTCTTTAGCATGTCATATTTTAATGAGTGCTCCCAATCATAAAAGATGTCCATGATAGTATATTTATATGTGAAACCTCTCTTTCTTTATTACTCCTATTAATTGTAACAATGACCGAAGCTATGTTTGCCAACTCCCAACAATTTTTAATCATCATACTCTTTCTATGTGAAGTCATTACTCTCAATAAGATCAATATAAACTCTTTATTTCCTTTTTATTCTTTTCTCTTTTCTATTATTCACTCAAGATCATAGCAAAATAATCAAGCCCTTGACTCAATACTAATCTTTATTATAAAGCGTACGGACTCGATTACATAGAGGGATCATAAAGCAAAACTCAAAACTAGATCAAGATACTACTAAATAGGATCGAACTAAGAAAAACGGTAAAGATAGGAGTGTGACGGTGATACGATACCGGGGCATCTCCCCCAAGCTTGGCAGTTGCCAAGGGGAGTGCCCATACCCATGTGATTATGTCTCCTTCTTCGGGGATGGTGATGTGATATTCTTGGCGATAATGCCCCTCAGGATATGATTCTCTTCCTCGAGCTTATTGAGTTGCCGCTTGAGATCCATTATCTCCTTACGAAGCTTTCCTGTAACGGCTAAAGCTCCTTGCACCCAAGGGTGTTGCATAGCTGCGGGAGAACAAGTGACACTCTTCTTCATATTTTCATAAGAAAGAAATCTAACATTGGAAGGGATACGAGTTTGGAATGGCTGAGCTCTATAGTTCTCCCATCGTGAACCCAGCTCGGAAGCGAGAAGTGACTTCTTGATCCTCCATGGCATCTATCCTCATCAAATCAGCCTCCATCTCTTCCTCTGTTGCTGGCCCAAAGTGGTCAGCATCACTGTTTGTCCTTGGTTCCGATGCCGGATGAGACACCCGGCTCTCCCAGACTGACTCTTGAGAAGACATCTTGCTCTAATATGCAGCAGCAACAGCTCTAAACAAGAATAGAGAATATTTGCGTGATACAGGAGTCAAAACCTTCGGGAGATTATATAATGAATTTTTACCGACCAAAATACGTATCGTGCAAGAAAACGGAGTCCGGAGAGCACACGAGGTGCCCACGAGGTAGGGGGGCGCGCCCAGTAGGGTAGGGCGCACCCTCCACCCTCGTGGAGGCCTCGTGTCCTTCCCGGACTGCTTCTTATTTTTCTATTTTTCTAAATATTCCAAAACGGAGAAATATTGCCATAAAAACTGTTTTGGAGTCGGTTTACTTACCGTACCACATACCTATTCCTTTTCGGAGTCTAAAACGTTCCGAAAAGTGTCCCTTATGTGTTCCTCCGGGGTTACGGTTTCAATAACATTGGTTTCAACATTTATGGGATTACCTGAGATATAGTGTTTAATTCTTTGACCGTTCACCACCTTCGGATTTGTGCCTTCGAAGTTGTTGATTTTTATGGCACCGGAACGATAGACCTCCTCGATAATGTAAGGGCCTTCCCATTTAGAGAGAAGTTTTCCTGCAAAAAATCTTAAACGAGAATTGTGTAGCAATACATAATCACCTACATTAAACTCACGCTTTTGTATCCTTTTGTCATGCCATCTTTTAACTTTTTCTTTAAATAACTTGGCATTTTCATAAGCTTGGGTTCTCCATTCATCAAGTGAGCAAATATCAAATAACCTCTTCTCACCGGCAAGTTTGAAATCATAATTGAGCTCTTTAATAGCCCAATAAGTCTTATGTTCTAGTTCGAGAGGTAAGTGACATGCTTTTCCATAAACCATTTTATACGGAGACATAGCCATAGGATTTTTATATGCAGTTCTATATGCCCATAATGCATCATCAAGTTTCTTGGACCAATTCTTTCTAGATCTATTAATAGTCTTTTGCAAAATTAATTTGAGCTCTCTATTACTCAATTCTACTTGACCACTAGACTGTGGGTGATAAGGAGATGCAATTCTATGATCAACATCATATTTAGCAAGCATATTTCGGAAAGCACCATGAATAAAATGTGAACCACCATCAGTCATTAAATATCTAGGGACTCCAAACCTAGGAAAAATAATTATTTAAGCATTTTAATAGAAGTGTTATGATCAGCACTACTAGTTGGAATAGCTTCTACCCACTTAGTAATGTAATCAACAGCAACTAAAATATGTGTATATCCATTAGAGGCAGGAAAAGGTCCCATATAATCAAAACCCCAAACATCAAATGGTTCAATAACGAGTGAATAGTTCATAGGCATTTCTTGACGTCTACTAATATTACCAATTCTTTGACATTCATCACAAGATAAGACAAACTTATGGGCATTCTTGAAGAGGGTAGGCCAATAAAAACCGGATTGCAATACCTTATGTGCAGTTCTATCTCCAGCGTGGTGTCCTCCATAAGCCTCGGAGTGACACATGTGTAGGATCTGTTCCTGTTCATGCTCAGGTACACTACGTCTAATAACACCATCTACTCCTTCTTTATAAAGAAGTGGGTCATCCCAAAAGTAATGTCTAAAATCGTAGAAAAACTTTTTCTTTTGCTGGTATGTGAAACTAGGTGGTATAAATTTAGCAACGATGTAATTAGCATAATCAGCATACCACGGAGTACTACGAGAAGCATTTATGACATTTAATTTCTCATCAGGAAAGCTATCATCAATAGGTAGTGGGCCATCAAGAACATTTTCTAACCTAGACAAGTTGTCTGCAACGGGGTTCTCAGCTCCCTTTCTATCAACAATATGCAAATCAAATTCTTGTAGCAAGAGAACCCATCTAATAAGTCTAGGTTTAGCATCTTTCATTTCCATAAGATATTTAATAGCAGCATGATCTGTGTGAATAGTTACTTTAGAATCAACAATATAAGGTCTGAACTTATCACAAGCAAATACAAGTGCTAAGAATTCTTTTTCAGTAGTAGCATAATTTCTCTGAGCATTGTCTCGAGTTTTACTAGCATATTGAATAACGTTTAATTTATTATCAACTCTTTGCCCTAGAACAGCACCTACAGCATAATCACTAGCATCACACATAATTTCAAAAGGTAAATTCCAATCAGGTAGCTGAACAATAGGTGCAGAGATCAATGCTTTCTTAAGTATTTCAAATGCTTCTACACAATCATCATCAAAGACAAATGGTATATCTTTTTGTAATAAATTAGTCAGAGGCCGAGAAATTTTTGAGAAGTCCTTAATGAACCTCCTATAAAACCCAGCATGACCAAGGAAACTTCTTATACCTTTGATGTCCTTGGGACATGGCATCTTTTCAATAGCATCAACATTGGCTTTATCAACTTCAATACCTCTTTCAGAAACTTTATGCCCCAAGACAATGCCTTCATTAACCATAAAGTGGCACTTTTCCCAATTCAAGACAAGATTAGTTTCTTCACATCTCTGCAAAACTCGATCAAGGTTGCTGAAGCAATCATCAAAAGAGGATCCATAGACGGAGAAGTCGTCCATGAAAACCTCACAAATCTTTTCACAAAAGTCAGAGAATATAGCCATCTTGCATCTTTGAAAGGTAGCAGGTGCATTACATAAACCAAAAGGCATACGTCTATAAGCAAAAGTACCAAAAGGGAAAGTAAAAGTAGTCTTTGATTGATCATTGGCTGACACAGGTATTTGAGAGAAACCAGAATAACCATCTAGAAAGCAAAAATGTGTATGTTTAGATAATCTTTCTAGCATTTGATCGATAAAAGGTAAGGGGTAATGATCCTTTTTAGTAGCTTTAATTAATTTGCGGAAATCAATTACCATCCTATAACCTGTAATAATTCTTTGCGGAATCAATTCATCTTTATCATTAGGAACGACAGTAATACCTCCCTTCTTAGGAACACAATGGACATGACTTACCCAGTGACTATCAGCAACGGGATAAATTATACCTACCTCAAGGAGATTTAGTATTTCTTTTCTTACCACTTCCTTCATCTTAGGATTCAACCGTCGTTGATGATCACGAACTGGTTTGGCATCTTCTTCCAAATTGATTTTATGTTGACATAGAGTGGGACTAATGCCCTTAAGATCATCAAGAGTATATCCAATAGCAGCACAGTGCTTCCTCAGAGTTTTCAATAATCTTTCTTCTTCATGCTCTGGAAGGTTAGCACTAATAATAACAGGATATATCTTCTTTTCATCAAGATAAGCATATTTAAGAGTATCAGGTAACGGTCTGAGCTCAAACACGGGATCACCCTTGGGTGGAGGAGGATCCCCTAGGATTTCAACAGGAAAATTGTGTTTCAGAATGGGTTCCTGTTTAAAGAATACTTCATCTATTTCCCTTCTTTCATTCATAAACATATCATTTTCATGGTCTAGCAAATATTGTTCTAAAGGATCACTAGGAGGTACGGCAATAGAAGCAAGACCAATAATTTCATCCTTACTAGGTAATTCCTCTTCACGGTGTTGTCTACGAAATTTAGAGAAATTAAACTCATGAGACATATCACCCAAACCAATAGTAACAACATCCTTTTCACAGTCTATCCTAGCATTAACGGTGTTCAAGAAGGGTCTACCAAATATAATGGGACAAAAGCTATCTTGTGGGGAACCAAGAACAAGAAAATCAGCAGGATATTTAGTTTTCCCACACAAGACTTCAACATCTCTAACAATTCCCATTGGTGAAATAGTATCTCTATTGGCAAGTTTAATTGTGACATCAATATCTTCTAACTCAGCAGGTGCAATATCATTATAAGTGACAGTCTTTTCTTCAACTTTAATAGGTGCAGCTACTTTTACTTCTATGGGAGGATGATATTTAAACCACTTCTCCTTGGGGAGATCAACATGAGTAGCAAAAGATTCATAGAAAGATGCTACTATCTCAGAGTCAAGTCCATATTTAGTGCTAAACTTACGGAAAACATCGGTATCCATAAAAGATTTAACACAATCAAACTTAGGTGTCATACCTGACTCCTTACCTTCGTCGAGGTCCCAATCTCCAGAATTGCGTTTAATTCTATCCAATAAGTTCCATTTGAATTCAATAGTCTTCATCATAAAAGAGCTAGCACAAGAAGTATCGAGCATAGTGCGATTGTTATCAGAAAGCCAAGCATAAAAACTTTGAATAATTATTTCTCGTGGGAGCTCATGATTGGGGCATGAATATAACATTGATTTAAGCCTCCCCCAAGCTTGAGCGATGCTTTCTCCTTCGCGAGGCCAAAAATTATATATATAATTGCGATCACGATGAACAAGATGCATAGGATAAAACTTCTGATGAAATTCCAATTTCAATCGTTTGTAGTTCCATGGTCCCCGTATCATCACATAGCCTATACCATGTCGATGCATCTCCCTTCAAAGATAAAGGGAAGACCTTCCTCTCAATAACATCACCGGGTACACCTGCAAGCTTAAATAATCCACAAACTTCATCCACATAAATTAGGTGCTCATCTGGATGCTTTGTTCCATCTCCTGCAAAAGGATTAGCTAGCAGTTTTTCTAACATACCCGAAGGAATCTAAAAGTGGACATTTTCATTTTCATTTTCATTTTCAATAGGTTCAGTAGGTTGAGGAGCACCTCTTTGCTCTACTGGACGGTGTGAAGATACCCCGAACAAGCCCCCCAGATGATTACTTTCCATAGTAACAAGTGACAGTAAATTTCAGCACACTATATAAATATTTCCTTACCAAATTCCACCTACCAAAGGCGCTTCACTCCCCGGCAACGGCGCCAGAAAAGAGTCTTGATGACCCACAAGCATAGGGGATCTATCATAGTCCTTTCAATAAGTAAGAGTGTCGAACCCAACGAGGAGCAGAAGGAAATGATAAGCAGTTTTCAGCATGGTATTCTCTGCAAGTACTGAAATAAGTGGTAACAGATAGTTTTGTGATAGGATAATTTGTAACGAGCAACAAGTAACAAAAGTAAATAAAGTGCAGCAAGGTGGCCCAATCCTTTTTGTAGCAAAGGACAAGCCTAGACAAACTCTTATATAGAGAAAAGCGCTCCCGACGACAGATGGGAATTATCGTCAAGCTAGTTTTCATCACGTTCATATGATTCGTGTTCGGTACTTTGATAATTTGATATGTGGGTGGACCGGTGCTTGGGTGCTGTTCTTACTTGAACAAGCATTCCCACTTATGATTAACCTCTATTGCAAGCATCCGCAACTACAACAAAAGTATTAAGGTAAACCTAACCATAGCATGAAACATATGGATCCGAATCAGCCCCTTACGAAGCAACACATAAACTAGGGTTTAAGCTTCTGTCACTCTAACAACCCATGATCTACTTATTACTTCCCAATGCCTTCCTCTAGGCCCAAATAATGGTGAAGTGTTATGTAGTCGACGTTCACATAACACCACTAGAGGATAGACAACATACATCTCATCAAAATATCGAACGAATACCAAATTCACATGACTACTAATAGCAAGACTTCTCCCATGTCCTCAGGAACAAACGTAACTACTCACAAAGCATATTCATGTTCATAATCAGAGGGGTATTAAGATGCATAAATGATCTGAACATATGATCTTCCACCAAATAAACCAACTAGCATCAACTACAAGGAGTAATCAACACTACTAGCAACCTACAGATACCAATCCCGGACTTGGAGACAAGAATTGGATACAAGAGATGAACTAGGGTTTTGAGAGGAGATGGTGCTGGTGAAGATGTTGATGGAGATTGCCCTCTCCCGATGAGAGGAGCGTTGGTGATGACGATGGCGATGATTTCCCCCTCCCGAAGGGAAGTGTCCCCGGCAGAACAGCTCTGCCGGAGCCCTAGATTGGTTCCGCCAAGGTTCCGCCTCGTGGCGGCGGAGTCTCGTCCCGAAAGGTTGCTTATGATTTTTTCCTGGACGAAAGACTTCATATAGCAGAAGATGGCCACCGGAGAGCCAACAGGGGGCCCACGAGGCAGGGGGCACGCCCTGGGGGGTAGGACGCGCCCCCCACCCTCGTGGACAGGTCGTGGCCCCCCTGATGTATTTCTTCCGCTCAGTATTTTTTATTATTTCCAAAAATGACTTTCGTGGAGTTTCAGGACTTTTGGAGTTGTGCAGAATAGGTCTCTAATATTTGCTCCTTTTCCAGCCCAGAATTCCAGCTGCCGGCATTCTCCCTCCTTATGTAAACCTTGTAAAATAAGAGAGAATAGACATAAGTATTGTGACATAACGTGTAATAACAGCCCATAATGCAATAAATAACGATATAAAAGCATGATGCAAAATGGACATATCAGATGCTGCCTCTCGATGAACAGTGAGCGTTGCTGGGGGGGTTGGATGAACAGTTCCCAGTGGGGGTGGATGAACAGGACCCCGTGGTGTTGCCTCTGGATGAACAGTTCCCGGTGGGGGTGGATGAACAGGACCCCGTGGTGTTGCCTCTGGATGAACAGGACCCCGATCGATCGAGCCGGTTGGGGCTGGATGAACAGGACCCCGTGGAGGGCACGATGAACAGGACCACCCCGTGGAGGGCTGTATGAACAGTAGACGGTGGAGGGTTGGATGAACAGTAGCCCGTGGAGGGGTTGTTGAATAGGAGCCCATGGAGAGGGCTGGTTGAACAGTAGTCGGTGGAGTAGCGCGCGGTGGAGGCTGGATGAATGATAACCCACAAGTATAGGGGATCGCAACAGTTTTCGAGGGTAGAGTATTCAACCCAAATTTATTGATTCGACACAAGGGGAGCCTAAGAATATTCTCAAGTATTAGCAGCTGAGTTGTCAATTCAACCACACCTCGATAACTTAGTATCTGCAGCAAGGTATTTAGTAGCAAAGTAATATGATAGTAGTGGTAACGGTAACAAAAGTAACGGTAGCAAAAGTAATATTTTGGTGTTTTGTAGTGATTGTAATAGTAGCAACGGAAAATTAAATAAGCGAAGAACAATATATGAAAAGCTCGTAGGCATTGGATCAGTGATGGAGAATTATGCCGGATGCGGTTCATCATGTAACAATCATAACATAGGGTGACACAGAACTAGCTCCAATTCATCAATGTAATGTAGGCATGTATTCCGAATATAGTCATACGTGCTTATGGAAAAGAACTTGCATGACATCTTTTGTCCTACCCTCCCGTGGCAGCGGGGTCCTAATGGAAACTAAGGGATATTAAGGCCTCCTTTTAATAGAGTATCGGAACAAAGCATTAGCACATAGTGAATACATGAACTCCTCAAACTATGGTCATCACCGGGAGTGGTCCCGATTATTGTCACTTCGGGGTTGCCGGATCATAACACATAGTAGGTGACTATAGACTTGCAAGATAGGATCAAGAACTCACATATATTCATGAAAACATAATAGGTTCAGATCTGAAATCATGGCACTCAGGCCCTAGTGACAAGCATTAAGCATAGCAAAGTCATAGCAACATCAATCTCAGAACATAGTGGATACTAGGGATCAAACACTAACAAAACTAACTTGATTACATGATAGATCTCATCCAACCCATCACCGTCCAGCAAGCCTATGATGGAATTACTCACGCACGGCAGTGAGCATCATGAAATTGGTGATGGAGGATAGTTGATGATGACGACGGCGACGAATCCCCCTCTCCGGAGCCCCAAACGGACTCCAGATCAGCCCTCCCGAGAGGTTTTAGGGCTTGGCAGCGGTTCCGTGTCGTAAAACGCGATGAATCCTTCTCTCTGATTTTTTTCTCCCCGAAAGTGAATATATGGAGTTGGAGTTGAGGTCGGTGGAGCGTCAGGGGGCCCACGAGGTAGGGGGGCGCGCCCAGGGGGGCAGGCGCCCCCCGCCCTCGTGGACAGGGTGTGGGCCCCCTGACATGGATTTTCTTCCAGTATTTTTAATATTTTCCAAAAATATGTTCCGTGGAGTTTCAGGTCATTCCGAGAACTTTTGTTTCTGCACATAAATAACACCATGGAAAGTCTGCTGAAAACAGTGTCAGTCCGGGTTAGTTCCATTCAAATCATGCAAGTTAGAGTCCAAAACAAGGACAAAAGTGTTTGGAGAAGTAGATACGACGGAGATGTATCAACTCCCCCAAGCTTAAACCTTTGCTTGTCCTCAAGCAACTCAGTTGATAAACTGAAAGTGATAAAGAAAAACTTTTACAAACTCTGTTTGCTCTTGTTGTTGTAAATATGTAAAGCCAGCATTCAAGTTTTTAGCAAAGATTATGACTAACCACATTCACAATAACTCTTAGGTCTCATGTTTACTCATATCAATGGCATAATCAACTAGCGAGCCATAATAATAAATCTCGGATGACAACACTTTCTCAAAACAATCATGATATGATATAACAAGATGGTATCTCGCTAGCCCTTTCTAAGACCGCAAAACATAAATGCAGAGCACCTTTAAAGATCAAGGACTGACTAGACATTGTAATTCATGGTAAAAGAGATCCAATCATAATCATACCCAATATAAATTAATAGTAATGGATGCAAATGACAGATGCGCTCTCCAGCTAGTGCTCTTTAATAAGAGGGTGATGACTCAACATAAAAGTAAATAGATAGGCCCTTCGCAGAGGGAAGCAGGGATTTGTAGAGGTGCTAGAGCTCGGTTTTGAAATAGAGATAAATAATATTTTGAGCGGCATACTTTCATTGTCAACATAACAACCAAGAGATGGCGATATCTTCCATGCTACACACATTATAGGCGGTTCCCAAACAGAATGGTAAAGTTAATACTCCCCCTCCACCAACAAGCATCAATCCATGGCTTGCTCGAAACAACGAGTGCCTCCAACTAGCAACTGTCCCAGGGGGAGTTTTGTTTGCAATTATTTTGATTTAGTTTGCATAAAGCATGGGACTGGGCATCCCGGTGACCAGCCATTTTCTCGTGAGTGAGGACCGGAGTCCACTCCTCTTGAGAATAACCCACCTAGCATGGAAGATACAGACAACCCTAGTTGATACATGAGCTATTTGAGCATACAAAACAGAATTTCATTTGAAGGTTTGGAGTTTGGCACATAAAAATTTACTTCGAACGGCAGGTAGATACCACATGTAGGAAGGTATGGTGGACTCATATGGAATAACTTTGGGGTTTAAGGAATTGGATGCACAAGCAGTATTCCCGCTTAGTACAAGTGAAGGCTAGCAAAAGACTGGGGAGCGACCAACTAGAGAGCGACAACAGTCATGAACATGCATTAAAATTAATTAACATTGAGTACAAGCATGAGTAGGATATAATCCACCATGAACATAAATATCGTGAAGGCTATGTTGATTTGTTTCAACTACATGTGTGAACATGTGCCAAGTCGAGTCACTTAAGTCATTAAAATTATACGAAATTTTGCATATTTCGGTGCGGTCCGAACTGTTTCTAATCCCGAAATTTCGAGTCACATTCAAACTAATTTTAAAAATAAATGTATATCAGTATAAAATCCAACACATTGTCCACGCATAAAAATTAATGCAATTTAAAATCTCGAAATTAAAAAAAGAAACTTGAAACTAATTGCCGGTTTGATGTGTTTTAAAAATGTACAGCCCATTTCTCATTACTGATAGGCCATTTTCTCGTCTAGCCGAATGAAGCTCTCCTCGTCTTGAAAGATTTGCAGCCCAACAGGCGTGACAAAGCGACTTACTTGGCAAATCACAAAAAAAACTAGGCTAGCTATTTTCAGAAAGAAAAAAAAACTACTGGGCTGGTCTGTGGTAAACATAAAAGAGAAGGCTGTCTAGACAGGCCAGAGTGCCCCGCACAGCCCAGTTGACACCCAGCTTCTGTCTCAAAAAAAATCAGATAAATGCCACTCCAATTATGGCGATTCATGAAAATGCCACTGCAATTTCCAAACTTTGAAAAATGCCACTGGAAATGGCATATTCAAAGTTTGGAAATTGCAGTGGCATTTCTCAGAAACACCAGTTTTGGAGTGGCATTTATCAAATTAACCCAAAACAAAAATAACTAGGCGAGCTGCTGGGTCCCTGGTGTCAGCCGCTCGTTGTGCAATTCTCTCGTTTATTGACTACATTGACAATGGCATGGGACCCAGATGTCAGAAATCCATTAGGAGGAGACATTTTTTATTGGCTTGAAATAAGGAGGCACTTGCTTGCGTACTGCCATGACCTTGGCAGGTCCCTGCTGTCATCCTCTCCATGTACAATCATCTCCTGATTGTGCACGCGTCAACTTGGTAGGCCCACAAGTTAGCCTCTAAACCCGTGGAGGACAAATACAACCCATTTAAAAAAATAACAGCCCATTCCATACGTTCAAATGGAAAGTTCAACATTCAGAGCAAAGTAACAGGTCTGATCCACATATAGAGTACTGAACTTCCACGTTGACAACCATCATAGCCAAGTTAACTATCTACTCCCACTAATACTCTAGTAGCGTACAAGTGCTAACTTACTCTTAGCTAACTAGATGATGCCGGCCGCCATCTGTGGTACACGCTAAACGCCGGCACCGGCGTCCTCCGCCTCGCCTCGGACTTGCCAGAGGTGCGATAGGGCGCGTTGCTCGCGCGCGTCGGCCCTTTCCATGCCGGCGTGGTCCATCGAAGCTTCGGCTTCTAAGCGGGAAACCCACTTGACGAGCTGGTAGTAAAAATCGGCGTCGCGAACGCGTGCGTGCCTGACAGCCTCCAGGGCTATTTGCCGATCGCCGGCCTCCACGTAGTCGGCCTAGTTGCGGGTGCTCTGCTCGCGACTCAGAGCGTTGGTGCCCTGCTGCTCCATGTCCCGCTAGCGTCGCAAATCGGCGATACGCTGCTCCTCCGCCAAGCGGTCGCGCTCCAACAACTCCTGCTCCCCCGCCAGGCAGTCACGCTCCAAAAAGTCCTCGATCTCCGCATTGCCATCTAGAGACCGATAGAATGCCTCTGCCCTCCGTCTGCCTTCCGGTGAAAAACCAAACACTAGTTCCAGCGGTGACCGCCTCCGGCCTCGCCTATCGCGGACGGGCGGGGGCATGGCAAACGTGGCGAGAGCGCGGATAAGTGGCGAGCGACGTCGGGCCGGTGGGGGCTTATGAGGATAGGGCGAGTTGGGTCACGGTGCCACCATAGAAGGCCGGGAAACAATACTTATAGGCGGAAGGTAGTCCGACGGTCATCAGAATTCAATGCATAATTAAGTAGGCATGGCTTAGCGCGCCAGCTTGCCATGGAAAACTAGAGAAACTGAAATTCTGATTGTGCCGTCCCGTCCCGTCCCGTCCGTGCTGGGTCGCACGCCGGCATGACAGTCAAACGAGTGCACTCAAATCATCTCCCTCCTTGTCAATAATGATTCCATGGATTTAAAAGGCCCGCAACAATTAAAGCGCAACTTTTTTCGCATCAATTAGCTGCCTTAATTACGGCCGGCTGCATGCAGCCACTCAAAATCGCTCGCAGCCAGTACGCGGAGCAGCATGCAACGAGTCGCAGCCGAGGGCATTAGTTGATGAACTTTAGCTGGGAGATAAGGCATTTGCGAACGTTTTCGCTGGCCGTTTCTTCATATTCGCATGGCATTTTCTTCAGAGCAGCTTGTCAGTTTCTTCAGAGGTAGGCATTTTTATTCAAAAAACTGCCACTTCGGATCTTGCGTCGCAACTAAAACTGTCAGGAGCGCATTAGTAGGCTATCTAGTGATCGATCAGTAACTTGTAAACACTGAGCGAACAGATATAAGGAACTGTTAATGCATCTCAATGATTCACAGATCATATACAAATATGTAGCTCCAAAAGCAAACATCAGCCACAACTAAAACCAACTAGTATGATTCCCATACATTAGATCAACATGTTAATGCATCTCAATGATTCACAGATCATATACAAATATGTAGCTCCAAAAGCAAATATCTAGAAAAAAACATATGTTCTTCCTACTAACATGGATGCTTCTCTTGGCCAACATTCAGTACAGACTGAAAGACAAATTTGTTTGTGAAGTCTACAATTCCTCTTGCAAACGTAAGTGGTTTCACCAACAGCTGGAACCATGAGAATGAACCACACATGATGGAGGAACATCCATTGCAATATGATTTGGTCTTCTCTTGATCACACGGCGAGACTATTTTCAGAATACAAACTTTAACTTAGGCAAAATGATGCCCATTGTATAATCTGACCAAAGCAATGAAGCACCTAGTGTTGGCCAATAAATAGTACAGTACTACTTTTCTGCAGTCCATGAAGTGACTATCCAATCTTTCTGTGTCTATTTTCAAATGGCACTGCATGCAGTGACTATACTATTCTCTTGTGCAGTTCAACCAAAATTGCGGTCACTTTGTGTGTTTGCCAAATAGCAACGGGCAGACATCTCTGTCTGCACAAATATCAAGCAGCTAGTAAATATATACCCACCTTGTATTTTCGGTTTAAACATGTCTCTTTCGCTTAGCATCTATCATGTTTTGCACTGGACAATTTGATACAGTCATGTTTTGCCCTGGACAATTTCATACTGAATTGATTTGCTTGTTCAGAGCAGAAATATAGCGCCTATTCTTCATCAGACCAAGGATATCCATGTTCGCAGTGATGGAAGAGGTGAAATCGATACAACCGAAATTGAGCATCCAATCATTGAATCCTTTCCTGCACCTCCAATGTAGGTCCACCCTGCCAATAAATTCACATGCAAACCACTAGTATTACTATCTAATGACAGTACAAAAAGAGTAGCAAGATAGTAGCAAACAATGTACCTTCTTAATGAACAGCTCATAGTGCCACCAATTGGATATAAAGGTTTGGAAGAAAACATGCTCCTAATGTTGAACCAGTTGGACTTTTTGTGCAGTTCCACTAAAATCGAGCATCCCTGTTTGCATAGATATTGAAAGTGTGATTACTATAAAAGTGGCACTAGTTGAAGCATAGACTCACAAATATAAGCATTCCAATTTCTTAATGGGAAAAGGTAGCAAGACTATTTCTAACCACTTGTTTGAAGGAATAAATAAGGCAACAGCGGCTGATGTCAGAAAGGCATATATAGTTCTTTCTGAAAGAATGATCGATTCCTGACCTTTCCTCTTCTTTTAAGCATATTTTGTGTAGTTCAACTAAAATAAAATGCCATCACCGCCTTGACAATTCAGTGACACTGTACAAAAGGAAATGACTTAACATTACATCATGATGTCAGGTATGTAGTCGACATGCATTAGAGACAAACTTACAGACCTCCTCCGATAACATAATGAACATTAGTTTTAACAAAGGTGTGACTAGCTTTACCGGGATAATTTGAGTGAACTCTACACCCTCTGTTCCTTAATATAAGACGTTTTCGCGGTTCAGTTTAAAGTACCCAAACGTCTAGTATTTAGAAAAACAGGTAGTAGTTTTCTTGAGCACATATCTGGAAAGCTTGCCACACTTCATTTATGTCCATATGCTAATGCAACACCATTAGAAATTTTGAATACTACAAATATACACTAATCCAGTGGCTAGTGCAACAGTAGAGTAGTTATTTTATTACAGGGGACAGTACAATGGTTTTACTGAACAGATTTCAATAAACTCTGGCACTGTAAGATTTCTATAAGAATTAACAATACAAAATGTAAAGGTAACACATTTCAGCATTGGTATACTAGCTGTGCATGAGCATTAAACCAAATACAAAAGTCTGAAGGTAACTAGCATTATTAACTAATCACAGTATAAAAAATTGCAAACCATGTACCTCCAAGGTAAATATCATTTTGAACTCGGGGGGACCTTAAAAATTGCTATCCCAATCTTGATAATCGATCAAACATAAAAACTTGATCGAACGAATCAAGAGAACAGCCGGAGGAGGAGGTGCCCACTCTTGACCTTTCCTCTTGTCTTCATAATTTTTTGTGCAGTTTAACCAAAATAAAATGACATCAGTGCCTTGCATTTTGGTGACACTGTACAAAAAAATTAACTTATCTCATGAAAGTGAGGTATGTAATCTATAAGCATTAACAGTGCAAAAATCTGAAGGTAGTAACAAGTTTCATCGTTGGTATACTGGCTGTGCAACAGCATTAGAATGCCTTAGCTAAAAAATCTTTAATACATCCACAATCAACAGCTAACCCTGAAATAATCCAGTGACATTAAATGGCATTGCTTAAATTTATCGGTGGCATTAGACTGGGTGCGGCATTAGTTAAATGTGGCATCACTTTAGCAGTAGCATTGCTTGACTTGACTGCTGGCGTTATACTAACAGCAAAAAAGTGACAATAAGAGCATGGGAGGCCCATTCGAACAGTGGGCGCACCAGTACGATGTACCTCCACGGACGCATAGAGTGGCGAGGGAGGTATGGTTGCCCAGAGCAACAAATATCCAGGCAGCATATGTGGATTACGTCCCATTTTTGTTATGTTTAGCCACCTCTTTCCTATGTGAGGACAACAAACCGATCGACCTGGTCATTCTCTATTGCGTTGTCATACCTTTCTACCCTTCTTCAACCAAGAGACACGAGACTCGTTCCTTAGCTACTGATTTTCCCCTTTTCAACCTAGATGCGGGTTCGATGCCAACTCTCTTGGACAGTACAGTCTCCCTTCCTTTCCTTATTCAACCCAGACATGGATTAGTCTGCATGAAGTAGGGTTTCCTTTAATAGTGCAAATTAAGGTTTTCGTCTGCGTCACCAGTAGAGCAGAGGATAGCAAATTGGGAAGATGGTGGAGTGGAAAAACATCCACATGCAGCGACGTGGCAGATGGGGCAATAGAAAAAGGGTATGGTTCGAAAAGAGGTAGCATACCTGAGGGTCGGCGGGAAGTGGCTTTGCTCGTGGTCGTCATCCTCTGCACGCACTACGGCAGCGATCTTGGGGATGGAGGCCATCCCGCGCGGGCGCTAGGTCTGAGAGGACGGCCTTGTCGTCAGTGCGTGACCTCGCTCGCCGCCGACGAGTGCGTCAATGCTGCACGTCCTTTTCTTCCCCGGTGGATCTGTGACCACCGGTGAGGAGGGAGAGAGAGGCCGTCTTTTTAGATCTGGAGAGAGGATGATAGTGTGAGAAGCAAGTGGGCAGCCCTTAGCAAGAAAGCTCTGAAAGCTCCAGCCTATATATCTTTTTTATACTACTAGTACTAGAGATGGAGTAGTGGTAGAGTAGTTTATATTTTCTCTGCAAACAGTACCAGTTAGTCGTGCTTCAAAACTGAACGACACGCCATTAAAAAAACAAAGTCGAGAAATAATACGGCACTTCGGGCCAACGCGGCCAGATCGCATTTTGCACGAGAAATTACACACCATGTTTCGTTGACATGTGGTCCCATTCCAACATGTCAGTGAGATGACGGAGAGTACTTTTGTACAATTTCCGAAAGGATGTGTAGGCCGGGGCGCCTCTTCGTGTACCGTGGCAAACGTGGCAACCGTCCACCGACTCTTCGCCTTTCCCTCTCGATTTGGAACTGCTGTCGCACGCTCTTCCTCCCTCCTCCATTTGCCTTCACCCTTCCTTCTGCCATTGTTTGATCGTCTTCTCCATGGAGGGAACAAGCCAAAAACGACCCCGTTATTCTTGCCCCGATCTGAAAGATGACGTGGTGGGGGAACTCATTGATCGGTGCGACGTCATCACCTCGGCTAGCATGGCAGGTTCGTTCAAGAGCATTCTCGACTCAACTAATAACATCATTACAAGGAACCCAAGGGTCAAGGAATGGTTTGATCTCCCTTATCTTCTTCGCTATAAGCCTGTTCACATGGGCGCGGACGACGGAGGCCTCGCCTTGTGCAAGTAGATGCCGCTTGATAATGATACGTGTGATGTCAAGATGCCATCGCTTAAGGGTAAGGCCAGGGCTGGCGCAAAAGGAGATTGGGTTGTTTATATTGGGTGCAATTGCGAGTGGGAACTTGTGAATGTGTACACTCGTCAGCGGATTCCACTTCCAAAAATCTCAGAGTGCCCTAAGGTTGAGCACACAGATGATCTACGTACGTTCAAATACGATCATGGTGGCTGTCGTCTACGAAAGATAGCAATTTGTCGAGTTCCCAACCGCTCTTGGAATTACGAGAACTATGAAGTTGTTGCTATATTCGACAAGCTTGTTGCAGTCGTTACTGATTCCACGGTTCATCCATGGATATTGCTCAAAAATCAGTTTCTGTACACGGATGATGAGTACTATGATGCAATTAAATACGAGGATCTTGTGTTTGCTTCCACCACTCGTGGCATTGTTTTTGCATGGGATCCTCGTTGTTTCGGTACGTTTGTCTTCCACCATAATTATAATTGTTTCATCCACATGCATGCGGGTTAGCAAGTTTCCCTTTACTAATTAACCTTCTTCTTGTGTTTCCAAGGTCCTGTGAACATTCCACCACCTATACTTGAAAAAAAATTATAACCAAGGGGGAGATGACGATGGTGATGATCACGATCATGAGGATGAGCAGGACTTATATACTCAGTGGCGGCTGGCAACTAATTTCGATGGATCACCTCTTCTTGTCTGTATACAGTGCACTGAGATTGTTACTACTGAGGGAGCACGTGTTGTCTCCCATGGTCGCCCTCTCTGGACCAATTCCAACACCCGTTGCAGGGTATTCGGGATGGATACTGGTGTGCTAGCGCCAACACCTTATCCCTGGTACAGTATTGATAGTCTTGGAGCAAACTCGCTCTTTGATAACCCACAAGTATAGGGGATCAATTGTAGCCTCTTTCGATAAGTAAGAGTGTCGAACCCAATGAGGAGCTAAAGGTAGAACAAATATTCCCTCAAGTTCTATCGACCACTGATACAACTCTACGCACGCTTAACGTTCGCTTTACCTAGAACAAGTATGAAACTAGAAGTACTTTGTATGTGTTGTTGGATAGGTTTGATAAAGATTACGTAAATAAAAACTAGGGGCTGTTTAGATAAAGACACAATAAAGTAAATATAGCGAGTGTGGAAAAGTGGTGGTAGGAGTTGCAAAAATGTCCCTAAGCAATTGACTACTTTACTAGACCGATAACAAGTTTTATGTGGGAGAGGCCACTGCTAGCATGTCATCCCTGACTTGGAATTCTATGCACTATGATTGGAACTATTAGCAAGCGTTCGCAACTACTAACGTTCATTAAGGTAAAACCCAACCATAGCATTAAGATATATTGGTCCCCCTTCAATCCCGTATGCATCAATATCTATGCTAGGTTGAAGCTTCTGTCACTCTTGCCCTCCAATACATAGTCCTATCAACATACAACTAACCCTATGGTGTGATCCACGCGCGCGCTCATATGATGGGCACCAAAGGACAGCAACAAAACCACAAGCAAATTAAATCAATCATAGCAATTCATCAACCACCGATAGGACAACGAAAATCTACCCAGACATCATAGGATGGCAACACATCATTGGATAATAATATGAAGCATAAATCACCATGTTCAAGTAGAGGGTACAGCGGGTTGCGGGAGAGTGGACCACTGTAGATAGAGGGGGGAAGGTGATGGAGATGTTGGTGAAGATGGCAGAGGTGTTGGTGAAGATCACGGTGATGATGATGGCCCCCGGCGGCGTTCCGGCGCCACCGGAAGCAAGGGGGAGAGAGGCCCCCTCCTTCTTCTTCTTCCTTGACCTTCTCCCTAGATGGGAGAAGGGTTTCCCCTATGGTCCTTGGCCTCCATGGCATGGGAGGGGCGAGAGCCCCTCCGAGATTGGATCTATCTCTCTGTCTCTCTCTGTTTCTGCGTTCTGGTATTCTGCCCTTTCACCGTTTCGTATATATATGGAGATCCGTAACTCCGATTGGATTGAAACCTTTGCCGAGATTTTTTTTCTGAAAATTTGCTTTCTTGCGGCCAAAGTAGAGCAGCAACCGCCTTACGGGGGGCCCACGAGGTGGGCAGGCGCGCCCCCTGCCTCGTGCCCCCCTCGGGCACCGTCTCGCGTTGATTCTTCTTCCCATATTCTCCAAATATTCCAAAAATATTCTCCGTCCGTTTTTATCCTGTTTGGATTCCGTTTGATATGGGGTTTTTGCAAAACATAAAACATGCAACAGACAGGAACTGGCACTGGGCACTGGATAAATATGTTAGTCCCAAAAATAGTATAAAAAGTTGCCAAAAGTTTATGAAAGTTGTATAATATTGGCATGGAACAATCAAAAATTATAGATACGGCGGAGACGTATCAGCATCCCCAAGCTTAATTCCTGCTCGTCCTCGAGTAGGTAAGTGATAAAAAAGATAGTTTTTGATGTGGAATGCTACCTAGCATAATCTTGATCATGTATCTAATCATGGCATGAATATTAAGACACGAGTGATTCTAAGCAATAGTTTATCATTTGACATAAAAACAATAATACTTCAAGCCTACTAATAAAGCAATAATGTCTTTTCAAAATAACATGGCCAAAGAAAGTTATCCCTACAAAATCATATAGTCTGGCTATGCTCCATCTTCACCACACAAAATATTCACATCATGCACAACCCCGATGACAAGCCGAGCAATTGGTTCATACTTTTTAAGGCGCTCCAGCATTTTCAACCCTCACGCAATACATGAGCGCAAGCCATGGATATAGCACTATGGGTGGAATACAATATGATGATGGGGGTTATGTGGAGAAGACAAAAAAGGAGAAAGTCTCACATCGACGCGGCTAATCAATGGGCTATGGAGATACCCATCAATTGATGTCAATGTGAGGAGTAGGGATTGCCATGCAACGGATGCACTAGAGCTATAAGTATATGAAAGCTCGAACTGAAACTAAGTGGGTGTGCATCCAACTTGCTTGCTCATGAAGACCTAGGGCATTTGAGGAAGCCCATCGTTGGAATATACAAGCCAAGTTCTATAATGAAAATTCCCACTAGTATATGAAAGTGATAACTCAAGAGACTCTCTATATGAAGAACATGGTGCTACTTTGAAGCACAAGTGTGGTAAAAGGATAGTAACATTGCCCCTTTTTCTCTTTTTTTGCGGGCTTCTTTGGCCCC
>NC_057796.1:141494679-141609207 GCF_018294505.1 Triticum aestivum | reverse complement strand
TACTTTGAAGCACAAGTGTGGTAAAAGGATAGTAACATTGCCCCTTTTTCTCTTTTTTTTGCGGGCTTCTTTGGCCCCCTTTTTTTATTTAGGCTTCTTTGGCCTCTCTTTTGGGGGGGGGGGGTGCAATGCTCTAATAATGATGATCATCACACTTTTATTTACTTACAACTCAATATTACAACTCGATACTAGAACAAAGATATGACTCTATATGAATGCTTCTGGCGGTGTACCGGGATGTGCAATGATCTAGCATACCAATGACATCAAAAAACGGACAAGCCATGAAAACATCATGCTAGCTATCTTACGATCATGCAAAGCAATATGACAATAAATGCTCAAGTCATGAATATGATGGTGATGGAAGTTGCATGGCAATATATCTCGGAATGGCTATGGAAATGCCATGATAGGTAGGTATGGTGGCTGTTTTGAGGAAGATATAAGGAGGCTTATGTGTGATAGAGCGTATCGTATCACGGGGTTTGGATGCACCGGTGAAGTTTGCACCAACTCTCGAGGTGAGAAAGGGCAATGCACGGTACCGAAGAGGCTAGCAATGATGGAAGGGTGAGAGTGCGTATAATCCATGGACTCACATTAGTCATAAAGAACTCATATACTTATTGCATAAGTTTATTAGCCCTCGAAGCAAAGTACTACTACGCATGCCCCTAGGGGGATAGATTGGTAGGAAAAGACCATCGCTCGTCCCCGACCGCCACTCATAAGGAAGACGATCAATAAATACCTCATGCTCCGACTTCGTTACATAACGGTTCACCATACGTGCATGCTACGGGAATCACAAACCTCAACACAAGTATTTCTACAATCCACAACTACCCACTAGCATGACTCTAATATCACCATCTTTATATCGCAAAACTATTGCAAGGAATCAAACATATCATATTCAGTGATCTACAAGTTGTATGTAGGATTTTATGACTAACCATGTGAATGACCTGTTCCTGTCATCTCTCTAAATAGATATAAGTGAAGCAAGAGAGTTTAATTCTTTCTACAAAAGATATGCCCACGCTCTAACAAATATAACTGAAGCAAAAGAGCATTCTACAAATGGCGGTTTTCTATGTGAAGAGAAACAGGCAATCCAAACTTCAAATGATATAAGTGAAGCACATGAAGCATTCTATAAAGCCATACTCAAAAGATATAAGTGAAGTGAAAAGAGCATTCTATAAATCAACCAAGGACTATCTCATACCAGCATGGTGCATAAAAGAAAAATGAAAACTAAATGCAAAAGACGCTCAAAGATTTGCACATATCGCATGAACGAAACGAATCCGAAAACATACCGATATTTGTTGAAGAAAGAGGGGATGCCTTCCGGGGCATCCCCAAGCTTAGACGCTTGAGTCTCCTTGAATATTTACTTGGGGTGACTTGGGCATCCCCAAGCTTGAGCTCTTGCCTCTCTTCCTTCTTCTCACATCGAGACCTCCTCGATCATCGAACACTTCATCCACACAAAACTTCAACAGAAAACTCGGTAAGATCCGTTAGTATAATAAAGCAAATCACTACTCTAAGTACTGTTGCAAACCAATTCATATTTTGTTTTGGCATTGTGTCTACTGTAGTATAACTTTTCCATGGCTTAATCCACTGATATAAATCGGTAGTTTCATCAAAACAAGCAAACTATGCATCAAAAACAGAATCTGTCTAAAACAGAACAGTCTGTAATAATATGAACATTCACCATACTTCTGATACTTGAAAAATTCTTCCAAAATTAGGAAACATAAACTATTTGTATAGAAAGACAGTGCAAAAAATTTCAGAACCATTTGACGTTCCAGTAAAAAATGTAAAATCGCGCACTACAGCCAAAGTTTCTGTCTTGCACCGTACAAACCAACAAGCATTGTAAACATCCTAAAGGCAAACCTTGGCACATTATTTTTATTATAAAATGGAATTGTACAAGGGGATAATTATTTTTATTGAAAAGTTTCTGTAATCAAGATTCACAAAGTTTCCGTGAGCATGAACAAAGTTCAAGGCTAGCTCCCACTTCAACAATGCTTGTCTTTCTCACTTTCGCTTTCCTTTTTGAAAAAGTTTTGGGTTCCCCTATTTATTTTTGTTGTTTTTAAACTATACGAAAGCACTCAACAGAAATAACTGACTCTCTAAAACTTCCGGGTTGTCTCCCTGGCAGCGCTTTCTTTAAAGCCATTAAGCTAGGCATATAGTGCTCAAGTAATGGATCCACCCGGATCCCAAGGTATATCAAAGCCAATTTTAATTAACAATGATTTATAATTTAGTAGTGAGCACAAAGTAACATATATCATGCAACAACGAAGTCTAACTCTCTTCCTATGCATCGGCATGTCATAAGAACAATTCATGCACACAAAGTAAAGGCCAATGCATAGTATAAACAGTTTCTTGCAATTTTATCGTGTTGGAAACATAGAGAGGTGGAGATATAGTTCCTCTCTCATAATAATTGCAAGTAGGAGCAGCAAGCACATGCATATTATATTCTTCAAAATCATCATGTGCAACGGTAAAAGGCAACCCAGCAATATAATCCTTAATACGAGCAAACTTCTCCGATATAGTGTAGTTTGGAGAATTCAAAAAGATAATAGGACTATCATGTGTGGGTGCAATAGCAACAATTTCATGTTTAACATAAGGAACTATAACAAGTTCATCTCCATAAGAATAATTCATATTGGCATCTTGGCCACAAGCATAGCAAGCATGAAGTTCATCAAAAAGGGGTATTTCAAGAGAATCAACGGGATCATAACAATCATCATAGCATTCATCCTTCGGTAAGCACGAAGGGAAATTAAACAATGTATGAGTTGAAGAGTTACTCTCATTAGAAGGTGGGCACGGGTAGCTAATCCGCTCTTCCTCCTTTTGTTCTTCGCTCTCCTCATCATCTTTTTCATCCAATGAGCTCACAGTTTCATCAATTTCTTCTTCCATAGACTCCTGCAAAATATTAGTCTCTTCTTGGACAGCGGAGTAGTCCTCAATATATGGTTCAACATAGGCATTAGAAGCATAATTATCATAGCAATATTTAAGTATGGCAAAATTTTCAGATTTATAAAGAGTAGCATTATACTTTTCAATCAAAGAAGCAATTTCATAAGCACCCTTAAAAGCAACAAATTCTTCAATTTGTTGAACATCATAGTAATTATAAACACCCTTAGCATACGAAGATACGATGCCATTATCACTAAACTCACATTGGTAGGGAAGGTGTTTCTTAGGGTTTTCAGAACAACAAGTAAAATCATATATTTCACATAAATTCCAAGCATAGCATTGCAAACGATGAATCTGACCCAGTAAAAGTTTCCCTTTTTCAGATATACGGTGTCGTACATAACAAGCATGCTCATCTAAGCATTTGCCCTCAACTAAGCTAGTTGGGGTTTCAGCATGAGCACATAGGGATCGAAGATGATCCATGTAAAAAGCTTCAAGAGTGTGATAGATTTTGAGTGGTTCTTCAACCATTGGTTCAGTAGGTACAACTAATTTTTTTGGTATTTTGCGTTTCCTACCCATAACTAAAGATAGAAAACAACTAAGAACAGCAAATAAAAATTACTTAGTGATAAAGCAAACAAGCACACACGAGAATATTCACACCACGCTATTGCTCCCCGGCAACGGCGCCAGAAAAAGGTCTTGATAACCCACAAGTATAGGGGATCAATTGTAGCCTCTTTTGATAAGTAAGAGTGTCGAACCCAACGAGAAGCTAAAGGCAGAACAAATATTCCCTCAAGTTCTATCGACCACCGATACAACTCTACGCACGCTTAACGTTCGCTTTACCTAGAACAAGTATGAATCTAGAAGTACATTGTAGGTGTTGTTGGATAGGTTTGCAAGATAATAAAGAGTACGTAAATAAAAACTAGGGGCTGTTTAGATAAAGACACAATAAAGTAAATATAGCGAGTGTGGAAAAGTGGTGGTAGGAGTTGCGAAATTGTCCCTAAGCAATTGACTACTTTACTAGACCGATAGCAAGTTTTATATGGGAGAGGCCACTGCTAGCATGTCATCCCTGACTTGGAATTCTATGCACTTATGATTGGAACTATTAGCAAGCATCCGCAACTACTAATGTTCATTAAGGTAAAACCCAACCATAGCATTAAGATATATTGGTCCCCCTTCAATCCCGTATGCATCAATTTCTATGCTAGGTTGAAGCTTCTGTCACTCTTGCCCTCCAATACATAGTCCTATCAACATACAACTAACCCTATGGTGTGATCCACGCGCGCGCTCATATGATGGGCACCAAAGGACAACAACAAAACCACAAGCAAATTAAATCAATCATAGCAATTCATCAACCATCGATAGGACAATGAAAATCTACTCAGACATCATAGGATGGCAACACATCATTGGATAATAATATGAAGCATAAAGCACCATGTTCAAGTAGAGGGTACAGCGGGTTGCGGGAGAGTGGACCGCTGTAGATAGAGGGGGGAAGGTGACGGAGATTTTGGTGAAGATGGCAGAGGTGTTGGTGAAGATCGCGGTGATGATGATGGCCCCCGGCGGCGTTTCGGCGCCACCGGAAGCGAGGGGGAGAGAGGCCCCCTCCTTCTTCTTCTTCCTTGACCTTCTCCCTAGATGGGAGAAGGGTTTCCCCTCTGGTCCTTGGCCTGCATGGCATGGGAGGGGCGAGAGCCCCTCCGAGATTGGATCTGTCTCTCTGTCTCTCTCTGTTTCTGCGTTCTGGTATTCTGCCCTTTCACCGTTTCATATATATATGGAGATCCGTAACTCTGATTGGATTGAAACCTTCGCCGAGATTTTTTCCGAAAATTAGCTTTCTTGCGGCCAAAGTAGAGCAGCAACCGCCTTACTGGGGGCCCACGAGGGGGGCAGGCACGCCCCCTGCCTCGTGCCCCCCTCGGGCACCGTCTCGCGTTGATTCTTCTTCCCATATTCTCCAAATATTCCAAAAATATTCTCCGTCCATTTTTATCCCATTTGGATTCCGTTTGATTTGGGGTTTCTGCGAAACATAAAACATGCAACAGACAGGAACTGGCACTGGGCACTGGATCAATATGTTAGTCCCAAAAATAGTATAAAGAGTTGCCAAAAGTTTATGAAAGTTGTACAATATTGGCATGGAACAATCAAAAATTATAGATACGACGGAGACATATCACTCTTCCTTGGACCAAACTATCCAATGATGGTTAAAGGCGATCCAGCTGCTGTTGACACAACATTACTACCATTTATGAGAAGCAACTGTATCTATACCTCGGACATTTCGGTGGTTCCCTACCCTGCTCCTGATATATGCCGCTTCAGCCTGGATGATCAGTCCTGCGTTGCTCTCGATATTGACAATAGCTAGCCCTTCCCAGGGCACCTATGGTTCAAAGCAAGCGTTTCCAACGCCATTGATTGGTTGAGTTGAAATTCATTTCATTGCTTGTTATTTGTTGCGTGATGAAAATTTTAGTATTTACTAGAATGTTTTGTTGGAAATAATCTATAATCCAACATGTATCATCGTTTTCGTTGTGTGTTATTGACTTGTTGTATGTAATGAATGGTACATTTGCAAATGCGTGTCATAGACTCAATTTATGAATGGTTTTCGAGTCACTTCTTGGAGTGTGAGTACCGTAGTAGTATAGCCAGCATCCGGTTAGTATATGAAGTTGCCACATCACATAGAGCCAACCTAATATTGGAGTACCAGATCTGAGATGCCACGTGTACCATATGAATGACTCCAAGTTCGACCACCGTGATGGTAGGTGCGAGCCGAGGAACACTGTTGGAGAGACCCCCCTCATAATTTTCCTACATTGGTCGTTTGATTCATAGGATAGAATGCTATAGGATTTTTTTCCTATGTAATCATGTTTTAATTGGCAATCTAGCATCCACTCCAACTTTTGTTTCACTTCCTTTGATCCTACGAAGAGAGTACTTGCTCTAAATGATGTGCCGCTGCAAGAGCCGCCTATATTAATTAACCATGCTCTAAAAAGGTGGACCAGCTTTGGCTATAGTAGTACTGTAGGTTAGTAGGTGACCTTGCGCTTGGCTCTTCTCCTCTTCCGGAAGTCAAACAATAATGATGGTACTACTTCTGGCAATCTGACACCAAATGAACTGCTGCACGTCCACCGCTTGTAAGCAAAAGTTTCTCCTCGTGCTGCGAGCCACCGCGCACGCGTTGGCGAGGGAGAACGCGTAGTAAGCGAACTTCTCGTCGTTCTGCGAGTTGACGGGACACATCAAAGTTACTCCCTCCATTCCACAATACATGCCTTCCCTTTGTCAAAATATAGATGTATCTAGACATGTTTTAGTATATAGGTACATCTATTTTTGAACAAATGGAAGTCAAGTATTTTGGAACGGAGGGAGTACGTATTTATTAGTACTCTCTTGAAAAAGGGCCGACCATGTCCATGGCTACCATCCCGTTCTCTGTCATTGAGTACGTGCACTATTCACGTGCCATCGAGGAGAAAAAATATTGCATAGTACTAGGTGCCATCGAAGTGCGCGACTCACTTACGCACTGCATATCTCCATTTTCTTGCATGACACGCCACCTTGATGCTAGATGTCCCGCGTGTCATGGAGGCATATAGTATGATTTTGTAAAATGGAGGCATATAGATGTCCCGCATGCCGACAACAGGATGAACAAAGCTCATGTCTTAAACGAAAGAGTGGAAGAACATAGATTCCCGATGACCGAGAAGGAGCTACAAACCTCGGGGTGGAGCGTCTGCACTCATAATATTTTATATTATTCAGCGATATAAAATCAACCAAATCTCTCCACGTTCCTATACCATTCTATAGTATGAGAATAACTTTGAACGTAAGCAATTGATTCACTCTATCCAATGGTCATAGTTGGAAAATCCAAACAAAACCAAGCATTGGATCAACTCTTTTTTTGAGATCAACTCTTTTAGCACTTAGATTGTTGTCGGCTGCCCACCTAGCCAACCTATATATCCGCTCACGTGTGATGACCACAGGAGCTATCCACTCAGATTGTATGTTAAAAAATAAAGGTCGATAACTAATGCGGCACCTCGGGCCAACGCGGCCAGATCGCATTTTGCATGAGAAATTACACACCATGTTTTGTTGACATGTGGTCCCGTTCCAACATGTCAGTGAGACGACGGCGAGTCCTTTTGTACAATTTCTGAAAGGACGTGTAGGCCGGGGCGCCACTTCGTGTACCTTGGCAAACTGGCAACCGTCCACCGACTCTTCGCCTTTCCCTCTCGATTTGGAACTGCTGTCGCACGCTCTTCCTCCCTCCTCCATTTGCCTTCACCCTTCCTTCTGCCATTGTTTGATCGTCTTCTCCATGGAGGGAACAAGCCGGAAACGACCCCGTTATTCTTGCCCCGATCTGAAAGATGACGTGGTGGGTGAACTCATTGATTGGTGCGACGTCATCACCTCGGCTAGCATGGCAGGTTCGTTCAAGAACATTCTCGACTCAACTAATAACATCATTACAAGGAACCCAAGGGTCCAGGAGCGGTTTGATCTCCGGGGACGAGGGAAGCCTCGCCTTGTGCAAGTAGATGCCGCTTGATAATGATATGTATGATGTTTAGATGCCATCGCTTGAGGGCAGGGCTTGGGCAGGCGCAAATGGAGATTGGGTTGTTTATATTGGGTACAATTGCGAGTGGGAACTTGTGAATGTGTACACTCGTCAGCGGATTCCACTTCCAAAAATCTCCGAGTGCCCTGAGGTTGAGCACATAGATGATCTATCAAGTTGGAAGATAGCAATTTCTCGAGTTCCCAACCGCTCTTGGAATTACAAGAACTATCATGTTGTTGCTATCTTTGACAAGTTTGTTGCCGTCCTTCGTCGTTCGACTGGATGGATATTGCTCAAAATTAAGTTTCTATACACGGATGAGTACTGTGATGCAATTGAATACGAGGGTCTTGTGTTTGCTGCCACCACTCGTGGCATTGTTTTTGCATGGGATCCTCGCAGTTTCGGTATGTTTGTCTTCCACCGTAACTATAATTGTTTCATCCACATGCATGCAAGTTAGCAAGTTTCCCTTGTCTACTAATTAACCTTCTTCTTGTGTTTCCAAGGTCCTGTGAACATTCCACCACCTATACTTGAAAAAATTTATAACCAAGGGGGAGATGACGATGGTGATGATCACGAGCATGAGGACGAGCAGGGCCCATATGCTCACTGGCGGATGGCAAGTAATTCCAATGGATCACCACTTCTTGTCTATATACAGCCCAGTGCTGATGTTACTACTGAGGGAGCAGGTGTTGTCTCCCATGGTCGCACTCTCCGGACCTATTCCAACACCCGTTGCATGGTATTCGGGATGGATACTAGTGTGCTAGCGCCAACACCTTCTCCCTGGTACAGTATTGATAGTCTTGGAGCAAACTCGTTCTTCCTTGGACAAAACTATCCAATGATGGTGAAAGGCGATCCAACTGCTGTTGACACAATGTTACTACCATTTATGAGAAGCAACTGTATCTATACGTCGGACATTGCGGTGGTTCCCCACCCTGGTCGTGATATAGTTGGCCGCTTCAGCCTGGATGATCAGTCCTGCGTTGGTCTCGAGATTGACAGTAGCTGGCCCTTCCCAGAGAATCACTTGTGGTTCAAAGCAAGCGTTTCCAACGCCGAGGATTGGTTGAGTTGAAGTTCATTTCATTGCTTGTTATTTGTTGTGTGATGAAAACTTGAGTATATATAATGTATCCTCGTTGTCGTTGTGGGTTGATGACCTATTGTAGGTAATAAAATGATATGTCGGTGATAAACTTACTAAATTTATGAATGGCTTTCGAGTCGCTTCTCTGAGTGGGTGCTGCGACGAGGCAAAAAAATATTTTCCAAATACATAATTGTACGTGCATTGCAACAGGTTATCGGATGAGGCCAATCAACAATAGTACACTATTTGTACTAGCTTCACATGCTGCACTATCTCTACGTCTACGTACGTAATACAACAAGTTTTAAACTTGAGACCAGCCACCCATCCTCACAAAGAACACTTTTTAACCTAGCACAGACTCCAGGAAATTTGGCCACGGTGTGAGGTGGGCCATATGTTAATGTGTTCGCTGTACGTAACCAGCACCTCGAATCCTCGATACTACTACTATAAGTAGTAGGAGTAGTAGGGTGGCATGGGCCAGAACAAGCATTCACGTCTAGGAGTACGGCACATGCCACCAGCATGACTTCCATCTGACACCATATTTGTTGGACTCCGTGCTACATCAATCTCTTCAACCTCGTCGTTTCTCTAACTCAGACATCGCGCTGCGGGCGAGGTGGGGGTTTGCCGATAGTCGGTTTCCTCAACTGCGGTCCCACTTGTAAGGCCAACTTCAACGCACGACCCCAAACGGACCTCCGTTTTGGCCGGATTCTGTCCGTTTGGGTAGGGCAATGGGGTCGTGTCCGGGCCATTTCTTGGATGCGGTGGCCGTGCGCCGAACGCGCGGACGCATCCCGGCCGCGTACATTTTTCTTTGCAAACACATATCTTTTTTTCATTATTGATTTTTTGGTACATGGAAATACATCACCAAAATTTTGACTAGAAAAACAAGAACCACAAGAATACATTTTAGAAGATATCCAACTTCCATAACTGCTCCTGTAAGTTGGATTAGTGCCTTCTCGATACATTCATTGTTGATCTGCGGAGGCTCGATCCTGCGTTCTTCTTTCTTCTTCGAGTGTAAAGAAGTAGACGTGTCTACCTCTATTCTATCAACAAGTGCACTAGTCTCATCTCTAGCCTCTATGCTAGCTAAAAGTGCTAGAACATCTACTAAATTGCTCTCTATCAATATATTGTTGTACTCTTCTTCCCAATACCAAAACTTGCATCCATTCTACACAATAAAATTTTAAGTTAGCACAACTAGTCTAATCCGGGAGCACAACCGAAGATTTGGTCGAGTTCTTCCTCCTTTTGCCGACACGTGGGACATCCAGCATCCAGGTCATGTCATGCAAGAAAATAGAGTGGTAGTTGAAGCCACGTGATGTGCATCTTGGGTTAAACTGTATATAGAATCTTACTACTCTTGAGTAACTCCAAAAGCGGCCACCGAAGATCTTTATTGGATTTGTTTTTCATCACCAGCACGCCGAGGTGAAAGATCTGCAGGTTCAGTGGGTCCTCTTGCTTTTTCACTGACATGTGGGACCGCATATGAGCAAACAGGCGATGGGCTCCGCGCGTCTGCTGGCTGGCTGAGAAGAGAGATAGAGGAGGGCTGAGCACGGACTCCAGGAAATTTCTTCTACGTAACCAGCACCTCGATATAGTGGGGTGGCATGGGCCATAACTAGCATTCATGTCTAGCAGTATGGCACACGCCACCCACACGAGTCCCATCCGACACCAATTTTCTTGGAGTCCGTGCTACGGCCATCTCTTCTCCCTCCTGTTTTCTCAGCCATCGCGCGGTGGGCGGGGTGGGGGTTTGCCGATAGTTGGTTTGCTCAACTGCGGTCCCACTTGTAAGTGAAAATGCAACACTGCACGCATTCCCCCTTGAGCGGCGTGCCGGACCAACCGTGTGGGGGTGCAACGCGAACATGGCAGGCTTTTCCTTTTGAACTTGTAACTTGTAAAATTTGGTTCTGCTCCATGGCGCGAACGATAGATAGAAATAACGATTTTCCCTAGAGTAATAAGAAGTTTGGTTCTAGCGCGGTTCATGCATGGAGTATGTAGGAAAATTATGAAGTTGATGCGAAAGGTAAGATAATTACTAGTAGTACCATATACTACTACATGCATTTGATGGAAAGATAAAGATACATATGGATCCATCAACGACATCCTCACGCCCTAGTGCACCGGGTCACCAACCGACGTGTGAGGAGCAGCGGCATTGGCGGCAAGCTCAACGTGCTTCTGAGCAATGTCGTCCAAGGTTTCCCTGCGGTCCAAGAAGGCCAGTGTCCTATCGTCCTCCTCTTGCATGTAGTAGTCCTTGTGGATGATCTGCGCATAGACGTGGGTGATTATGTCGATGGTGTCTTGCTGCGCCAGGCGCTGCGCGGTGAGCGCGACCTCGAGGTGGACATTCTCCGACACGACAGCGGGCAGTCGCAGGGCCACCAGTGCGTTGAAGAGGTTGTCACCATAGAGGCCATTGAGGGTGGCAGGCATCGCAAAGCCTGGGCGCGTGGGCTGGAGGCGTACGTCAAGGTCGTCCGCGAGCTTCTTGACGACGGTGAACTTGTCGAGGAAGCCGGCGAGGAGCTCGTCGAACAAGGAGACGAAGCTTTCGTCCAAGCGGCCCCTCGCCCTGGCGGCCTCAAGCACTACCTGGAGACGTTCCTCGGTGCCGGGCTGCAGGCCGGCGTCGTGGACCATCTGTCATAGCCGGCTGATGCTCGCGCTCATCGCCTCCATGGGTCTAGCTTCTAGTCAACTAATCTTGCGATTGGAGTGATCACTCTTGCCCTTGGGTGCGTAGGTGCGTAGGATTTTGTAGATTGGACTGGCGGGAGCCTTTATATGAGAAGTGCAGACTGCGTTGAATTCAAGTGCGTGTTGGCCATCTACTCCTCGCCCCTCTACTGCACCTGCCTTTGGCTGTATGATAGGTTGGCCAGCCACCCGTTGGGCCCACGTGTCATACACCCAAAGGCAGGTGCAGTAAGTCAATGAAGCTGCGTCCCCCTCCGTGCCCGTGCATGCTTTCAATGACTTGAGAATACCAAACATCACATGCAGTGGTTAGTTCATTGCATGTAATCCTATTAAGTAGCAAAAAGACATTAAGTTATCTCGCTGATAGGAATAAAACAATACACCATGTATTTATTTACAGAGGGAGCAGTACATTTTTTGTGACATGCATTACTAGATATTGCTAGTCAAATACTAAATCCAGATGGACGTGGTAGTACTACTAAATCCAGACGGTGGTGCTAGTACTAGTAGTAGTAGTACTACCAACGTAGTAGCACTGTACTACTCGTTGGTCAAATTATTACGTGCTGCTCCTCACAGTGAAGTGACAAGACCCTACGCCGGAGATGACACCTGAGTATAGGCGCTGTGTTGGGCATACCATAGTTAGCCTCACCGTCTGCCGTCACTATCATCATGGCTGTAGACCTAGCCTGCTTACAACTAGCCGTGTTCGACATAATTTCCCGTGCGTAGATGCCTGTGCATTGCACGGAACACCAAGATTGGGGGGTGGACGGCGCCGGCAGTGGCCATCGCGCCAGATTTTTCCATGGCCTTCTAGATGTGGTGGGGAGGAGATAAGGCTGATTGTGAGAGACAAGGAGTTGTTTGTAAATAGGGAACAAGTGCGGGCATCTTTTTGCAAAATTGGAGAAGTTTGGTTTGTATGCGTCAAATCTAGATCCGACGGCTATTGGTGAATGATGGCAGGCACAACATCATCACCAACTCAGGACCTGTTTGATTCGCAGGATTTTGAAAACGCAGGAATAGGACACGGCAATATTACAAGTTTCAAACTGATATTACAAATGTTAGGAGTAATGTTGCACCTACGAAGAGGGAATTACTAGGAAGTTTACGTAAGAACTTTCGTTACTTTAGGTGGATGCAGCATTATCATACAAACTAAAATCCACCGCCCTGACAAGTCACTAATGGGCAAATAAGTTTTCGACTCTCTGGCCACTTGATGTTTCAAAAAAAATTCAGCTTCTGCGGAGACTTTGTCATTTAGGCTTAGACGCTTGCGGTGATCAGCACGCCATTCATTGTTGCGCCAGAGAACGCCAAACCTCATTACCTTGATCACACTTGCCTCCAGAACAAAGAACCTGGCCAATTTAATCTCAGATGTGCTGCCTCGATAGTCAATCAAATCAATTTCTGTAAGATGGAGATCGAAGTATTCGATGAGATTGTTATAGTGCAGCACATTTTTCACTTTCGGGTCTTTTTTTATCTGCAAAAGAAGAGAACATATTAGAACAGCTGGATGTATAAGATTGCCGTGTCATCAAGAGGTACCAATATCATTCGCTCATACGATACAGTTGGCTGGCTAGTGATATTTTTTCACACACACACACACACTCTCTCTCTCTCTATTTCTTCTCATTTACCTAGGAGTACGTGAAGAGCTTGGGCATTTGTTGCCTTCCACTATGTGGCCGATGCCATATTTCGCAAAAGTATGCCACATAATACGCATCAATGTCAAATCAAAAGATTTTGGCACCGCTCTCGCGATGTGAGAGAGTTGGCACCGCTGTGCACATAGACCCACATGTATAAACAAATCAATCAAACCAACTACACCAGCCTCTCACTCTCCCAAACAAGTGTTTTTATATTGCCTCAGTCCTCTCTCTCTCTCCCACACAAGTGTTTTTCATTGCGTGAGTTAATTTGGCACCGGAGCAAAGTAGGTGATCCAGATTGGGGCACCAGGTGAGCAATGGCGGGGCATCGATGCCAAATGCATCACAAGTGAATTTGGCACATGTTTTGGCCTACATAGTGGAGGGCCGTTATAGCCCACTTTTGTACTACCTCTTATTTAGTATAAAATTTTGACCATATATTTATGTAAGAAAATGCCAATGCATGTCACTAAAAATTACACCATTTGAAATTATGTTCAAATACGAATCCAACGATATAGTTCTTAGTGACATGCATTAACATTTTGTCAGTTAAATCTATGGTCAAATTTTGATACTACAAAATAGGAAGAGTAAACCAGGACGAAGGTAGTACTTGCTCTTAGGGTAACCATAGAGTTACTAGAGTAGTCTAAGTTACTTTCCACTATGACTAGCCTAGGCTACTATAGTAGTACAACAAAAAAACGATGCAGGTGATCACGTGAGAAAAATTACTAAAAACATTTCTTTCGCTGCAGTGCGTAGATGCAGTTTTGAACACTACACTTGTCATCATAATTTGGGAAAATTACGAAAAATTTGAGCTACGTTGTGATTACCATTTACTAATAGGAAAGAAGTTTCACCTCGATGAGTAGCTTCTCCGTGCACGGAAAGCATGTAAGGAATCCAACAACTTGATCCAAATTGGGGCCGATAGATTTTATTGCCAAGATCTTCACTGTGCGCACAGACTGGGTCAAGCTTGTGGGAATCATTTTCTGGAAGATGGTCGTAAATACATCAAGAAGAAATTAAAAAATGTGAATTTCAAGAAGATGGAGAAGAAGATGAGTGTTGTACCTGAACGATTACGGATCCAATAAAGAGTTCGGAGAATTTGGCAGACGAGTGCACCAGCGCTGTCAATTTCGGCGCGTCAATGACCCTGATTTTTGTTGGACCTTCTAGATCCGATACAAGCAATCTCACAAGGAAAGGCGCATTCTCAATGACCATAACGTGAAACAGCTGGAGTGATCTCTTCCCAATTGATGTCTTGTTGCGGGGCCAGCAAGACACATAAATCCATCGGAGATTCGTCGAGGCGATGTGGAGGCTAATGAACCCGTGGATCTGCTCAAGATGAAGGTACTCGAGCACAGTACAGCTGCGGAGCAGGTGCTCCATAGCCTTCTTCGAGATGACAACGTTGAAGAGGTCGAGCTGCTTGAGTTGAGGGAGAAGAAGGGCGGGCGCGGCATTAATCTGGGGAAGATAGCAGGAGTTGAAGCTGGCGCGGCGCAGCATTGGCACGAGGCGGAGCGCGGACGGCGGCAGAGAGCGACATCGTCCAACTTCAAAGCTGAGCTCCTCGAGCTGATCTAGGGCGGGGTATAAGAACCACTCGTCGAACTTGGGTTGGACCTTGCAGTTGGTACTGAACATGCGGATGTCAAGGCGTCTGGCTGGCCCAGGATGCGATGAAAGGATCTTGGAGACTGCGACCATGCGTTTGCAATCCCCGTCGCAGAGGCAGCTGTCAACGGTGAGGTTGAGGGGGACGCGACGCCAGAGGGGGCGCCACTGCCGGGAGAGCAGGGCGGTCCGCACGGCAGATTTGGTGGGGAGGAGGCCGATGATGACGAGCAGAATGTCGTCGGGGATGCTGCTGATGAAGTCCAGGCTCGCCGGATGCGGTTTTGGCTCGAGCCGCCTCCGCTTGTTGGCTGCCTCGCCGTCCCTCTCAACCGGCGGCGACACCGGTGTACACATGTGCTGGTGTGTGTTGTGTGCTGGGTGTGCGCGAGTGCATCCTTCTGTGTATGCCGCTGCGCAGTGGTGAATTGTGCGCGAGTGCGTCCTCCACGCGGAAGAAGTGTGTCCTCAATGCGCCCTCAATTTACTAGCGTGCGGGGTGCTACCCCGAGTGGTTTCAACTTTGTTTACTTCACCGCGTGTCAAATGGGCCTCTAGTTTACTTATTTTCACCCACTGCCACATGGGCCAGCACACGAAGATACAAAACACGAGCTGACAAGGCAGCATGTGGACTGGTTGACCGGTCAACTAAACAATATACGGAGCTATACGCTGACACAGTGAGCGTATAATCCGTCAGTATAGAGTGTTCGTGTGAGAGGGGAGGCCCGTGAGAGATAGCAGAGAGAGAGAGAAAGAGCTACTCCCTCCGTTCGATAATGTAGTTCCAACATTTTTTAAAAAGTCAAACTTTTGGAACTTTGGCCAAGTTTATAAAGAATTACTTATATCTACAATACCAAAGATAAATGATAGTATGAAGTAAGTACATGTTGTGATGAATCTAATGATCTTTCCAGATGTAAATCTTTTTCTCCACATATACCTGGTCAAACTTTTCTGAGGTTTGACTTTTCAAAACATCCATATGCTTATGGATGTGAGAGAGTCCCTAACTAGAGAGAGAGTGTGAGTGAGTGAGTGAAATAGAAAGAGTGAGTGAAAAAGTGTGTGTGCGTGTGTGAAAGAGACATGGACAACACTCGATAAAAGTCGCGAAAAAACGTGTGTCTTATGCAAACATATCACACATGCATCTTCGACAACGGAAGCAAGGTGAGGAGATAGTGTGTGGTTGTTTGCAACCAAGAGAGCAAGACCCCTAGCACGTGGCCAAGAGGGGTCTGACAAACAAGGGAGAGAGGTCGAGAGAGACGTATGAAGAAAATGCAGACATGGGGAGGAGAGAGTGTATGTTTGTCATAGGGAGATCCCCTGGAGATCGTGATGGGACTACATGGGTGGGAGATCGAGTGACAAGGTGTGGGCGCGTTAGAAGATACCCCGAGAGATATCGAGATAGACGTATGGATGGAAGGAGACAATACGTGTGTTCCTGATGGCTAGTGAGAGATAATCATACTTAAGGGGGAGAGCTTGCCTATGATGGAATGAGGGATTATGGTACTTATTAGGGGGGTGCGTGTCACATAGAGAGAGAACAAGGGCGGAGAGTGTTGGATGGGTCTATATGTATAGCGCGAGCGAGACATGTGTATGTGTGAACCAGGGAGATATAAAGTTTGAGAGAGATTGAGGAGCCCCGATAAGGCTGAGTGGTGCGTCAGATAGCTGAGAGGGGGAAAGAGATATTCCATCCGCTCGATAATGCAGTGCATGTAATTTTTTTAGAAGTCAAACTTTGGAAACTTTGATCAGGTTTACACAAATGTTATTTATATCTTCAATACAAAAGATACATCATACGAAACTACATCTCATGGTGAATCTAATGGTATATGTTTGTCGTTCCAGATGTAATTGTTTTTCTCCACGTACATGGTCAAACTTTGTGATGTTTGACTTTTCAATAAATCAATATGCTATGGACCGAGGAGAGTGCCTAAGTCGAGAGGGATTAAGTGCGTGTGAAGGAGAATGAGTAAGTGTGCAAAAAGAGTATGTGTGTGAAAGAGAAAGTGACAACAAACGATAAATTAGAGAGAGGGTGTGTTTTTAGTTTCTTAGGTGAACATATCACGCATGCATCTCCGAGATATAAAAGCGAGGCGAGGAGATACACGAAGATAGCTAGTGTGTGATTGTTTGCAACGGAGAGAGACACCCCTATAGCACATGTCCAATAGAGGTCTGGCGAGAGGGGAACAAAGGTCGAGAGGGACACATGGAGAACATGGACGCATGGGGAGGGCGAGAGGGTTTGTTTGTGATAGAGAGACCCCCTCGAGATCGTGAGGGGCTATATGGGTGGGAGATCGAGGGAGGTGCGTGCGCGATAGAAAGATGCCCCGAGAGAAATCGAGATAGACCATGCACATGTTTGTGATGGAGACTAAGATTAGCTAGTCATATACATATAGGGGGACTGCGTGTGCCTACAATTGAGTGAGAGACCATCATACTTGGCTAGCTAGGCATGAGATTGTGTGTGTTTGCGTGTGAGATGGAGAGAGAACGAGGGAGAGAGATAGAGTTTTAGATGGGCCTATCGAGTGCGAGTGAGATATGCATGTGTATGTGTGACCCAGGTAGATGGAAAGTTTGAGAGAGGGGGGGAAGAGCTCCGAGACGGCAGAGTGGTGCGTGAGAGAGTTACGGGCAACGAGCCAATGAATTTGTGTGCGTACGATGAGTGCACCCAAGATATCTAGGTTGGACTAGAGAATCATACATAGTGTGCGAGAGAGACCTATAGATGGAGTATATATGCATGCGAACTTGAAAGACCCCCCACGCACACACACAAAGAGAGAGAGAGAGAGAGATGGAGAGAAAGAAAGAGGACCAACAAGGTTTGTGTGTTGGATGCGTGCGACAGAATTGAAGATTTCGGCGAGAGAGAGAGAGAGAGCGAGAGAGAGCAGGAGTCCGGGAGAGGGGGAGGTCGCGTTTTATGCATCAAAGATTGATATAAACCATGTTTCGATATAAACTTGCAATTAAATATTTAAATTGGAGAACATGTTGTCTGCAATCCACACATGAACGGATATATGCGTATATAAAAAAAGTTCATTAATTTGACTTTCAACATGTCCATGGAGTACTATAATACTGTACAACATGCTATTCGATTGAGGTGTTCAATTTTGGATTTAGTTTACTATTTTGACCTGGTGAACGAGCTATTTCATTGAATCGAGATATTTCATTTTGGGTTTGATTCCCGTTTTTGAGTGGGTCAACTAGTTGTCATATAGTAAATCGCTAGCAACGAGCATGTAAAAACACATTACTCCCGAGCATCATCTCTCCATCTAAAAAAGAAGTGGCAAGCTAATATTTCTAAATTTGATTCGAATCGACTTGGTAAGGTAGACATGGATGCTCGTTCTCCCAAATTTTGAACGAACCGTTAAACATCCTCTGCTCAGTGGAATTCGCCCGAGCAAATAAATGGGAGACACGAAATTACTGTCCTATGTGGGAGACGCATTAATTGGCCCGTTCAAAATTACCATCCGGCGTAGATCAGACAGTACCAAAATAAAATTAAATCGTGTGACCCCAATTTAGTCTCAGCCAACAGACGTGTGACCACTCTTGTACCTTGCTGTTGATCTCTTAGTGTATTTATTTAGATCAAAGAGATGTGTCATTCTTAACATTATGTGTTATCTGCATCTTGAGCCACACCGTCTTTCGATTCACCGCAGCTGCTCCTACAAGGGAAGCATACACCAGAAGGGAGCTATAGTCCCCACTCAACAGTTCCCTACATCAAATGCGCGTGCCCGACATGGACAGCCACAACAACTGCAGGGCCATCGACAAGTCAGCACATGATGCTCACTCCTATGGATGGCGGCCAGATAGGTTGTACCCTCATCTTACTTGTGTGCAACATTTATGGCTTTGTTATTCATCTAAGCATGGAAAATAGATTATCACATTTCACTGTATATTCATGCTGATCTCTTACGGGTCTTGTTCAGGAGTTAACGATGTTCCATAGTTCAGCTAAGATACTTGTTCTTTAGGTAACGCTGTTCCATAGTTATCATCCATCAGCCAATGCTATCCCACAGGCTGGTGATTATAGTATTATACCACTTCTAGTATTACCTATGTTGTTCTTGAATACTTTTGTCTGCCATCTAGTTAATCTCGAGTACAAACGATACATATTCTATAGCTTTCATCTGTGTTCTCCCTTTAGTTTTTGAGACCTGTTGCTGCTAGTTAACCCCAGTCCTACTATTTATGTCGTCTCCTACAGGCACTCATTACATAAATCTAACTACTAGTTGTCTTCCATGCATGTCAGATATAATTGCACACACTGATATATCCACAAGAACCTCACGGGGCAATGTAAAGGCCAATAAACTTTATGTCAATGATAACCAATATGATGGAACATGTAAAGGCAATTCTTCAGAAGACTTGCAGAAAGATGTTGAATCCTCTTCACCCCACAAGGTCCTTGCTCTAACTTGGCCCGTGATATGGGTACAACATGCATATAATGTCCTGGAGTGTATCTACTCTGTTGCAATGCCATGTGCTTAGCATGCTGATCATGCATGTAAATATGTCATGCCTTCCTGTTTTTCAGTACCTATTCCATTCATGATAACATGTTTTCAAATTCAAGTACTGTCATTCTACTCTACCGCAATGCCATCTGCTTAATTTGTACATCATGCTTCTGAATATCTTATGCATTGTTATTCATCAGTATGTACTTCATCTGTCTACCATACCATGTTTTTTACATTGAAGTGTTGTTCTAGTGCTCTGTTGCAATGCCATCTTAGTTTCCCAATCATACACGTGTATGTTGCCTTAGTTTTTTCTATACATATTCCGCTAGCATATAGTTTTACATTCAACTAGTGTTTTTTTACTGTGTTGTCATGTCATATCTCTAGCTCTTACACCATACTCTCTCCATCCGGATTACATGTTGCCGAAATGGATAAAAAAGGATGTATCTAGAACTGAAATACGCCTAGACGCATCCATTTTTTCGGATGGAGGGAATACATGTCAATATGTCATGCCTTTCTATTCTTCAGTACCTATTACATCTCTCTGCTGTAGCATGTTTTATAATTGAAGCACCATTCTTCTATACAAGGCATGCAAGGGGAAGACGACTATGTTAGGATCTGAAGGGTTACAAACCAGGTCTTTGCAAAAGATCAAAACGCCAGGAGATAATAAACCAACTCCAGTTTTTATAGATACTGCTCCAGCACAGAGAAACCCAACTCCTACTGATAATAAGCAGATTCCAGTGGCCACAGAACTAGTCCGCTCCAGTCCAGCAAAAATATGTCAACTCCAATCTAAGAAGCGTGTGCGTATCCTTGCATCATGAAATTTTATAGCATGCTGATCATATTTTCTACATGTTTCTTACCCATCTCTCTTTTAGAAAATAAGCTTAACATATAGAAGAATTTCTGCACTGGTATTGTCTGTGAGGAAAGATTCTTGCAGGAATTCTCTGTACTCCAATGCAGATGTAAGTACCTGTTGTATATCACTATATTTTTACATCGGCATGTATTTTGTTAATCGGCGTGAATCCAACCTTTATCTGATCTAAATTTAGTTGTAGCAAAATGTATGATTAAAGGCCACAATGTAGATTTTTGTAAGGAAAACTGCCTGGTAGTTTTTGCATCCTGAGCTGCATGAGTGTACTATCTCATATCAGTGGGTTTGATTACTTTGGTTCCGTAGTGAGTTTTCAGTGTTTTTTTACTGTGTTGTCCTGTCATATCCCTAGCTCTTACATCATACTCCCTCCGTCTGGATTACATGTTGCAGAAATGGATAAAATTGGATGTATCTAGAACTGAAATACGCCTAGACCGATCCATTTATTTCCGGATGGAGGGAATACATGTCAATATGTCATGCCTTTCTATTCTTCAGTACCTATTCCATCTCTATTGTAGCATGTTTTATAATTGAAGCACCATTCTTCTATATAAGGCATGCAAGGGGAAGACGGCTATGTTAGAATCTGAAGGGTTACAAACCAGGTCTTTGCAAAAGATCCAAACGCCAGGAGATAATAAACCAACTCCATTTTTTATAGATACTGCTCCAGCATAGAGAAACCCAACTCCCACTGATAATAAGTAGATTCCAGTGGCCAAAGAACTAGTCCGCTCCAGTCCAGCAAAAGAATGTCAACTCCATTCTAAGAAGCATGTGCGTATCCTCGCATCATGAAATTTTATAGCATTATGATCATATTTTCTACATGTTTCTTACCCATCTCTCTTTTAGAAAATAAGGTTAAATGATAGAAGATTTCCTTCATTGGCATTTTATTCGAGGAAAATATCTTGCGGGAATTCTCTGTGCTCCAATGCTGATGTAAGTACTTGTTGTATATCACTATATTTTTACATTAGCATGTATTTTGTTAATCGGCGTGAATCCAACCTTTGTCTGATCTAAAATTAGTTGTAGCAAAATGTTAAAGGCGCCAATGTTGATTTTTGTAAAGAAAACTGCCTGGTAGTTTTGCATACTGAGCTGCATGAGTGTACTATCTCATATCATGCACATTACTGAATTGTAGTGCTGCTCTGGTTGCCCATTCATTCATTGTGTCAATGTTGCTTTCATATAGCCTTACCTGGCTGATGATAGCTGTGCCATATTGTGTTAATTTGGTGTTGGCTAGTTGCCCAAACGTTCGTTGTGCCAATGTTGCTTTCCTATTATCTGACTTGGCCAATGATAGCAACGCTAGTGTGTTAATTTGGTGCAGGCTACTGAAGATAAGAAGACAAACTCTGAAAACAGCAAGGCAACCCCATTGTTTCTTTCCAATAAATCTAGGCCGGGTAATATGCCAATAACTCATGATTAATCTATTTGGTTCCCCTCCTAATTTATGTTATGATATAGTGGTCGAGACGCTCTCCACTATCAATAATACAAGCCTGCCAAAATCGCCATCTGAATCTATTCAGTATCCTCTGTCTCGAATGCAACGGAAAAATGTATGTTTGTGAACCAATTAATGGCTGAAGGAATGATGGAAATGGTGGAGGAATCAGAGGTGCAGAGTCGTGCGACACAACAACTGATCAATGTTTTCAGAGACAGTGTAGCAAAGCAGCAAGAACTTGCCCACATGCTTATGGGCGTCATCCGTGCTGAGGTTGCAGATTGTGACATTGTAGATCGTTAGGTTCTGTTCATTTATTTGCACTGGCATCAATCTTTGATTGCCCAGTGGATTTAATTTCCTGTAATATATGCTGGATGTGCAACGTTTTTCCCTGTATGCCGTACCTTTGCTTGATCGGTTTTGGTCCTGTGCATAATTGCTCGTCGTAATGGGCTCAAATTATCTAATTTGGCCTAAAGACATGTATGAACTTTAGTGGGCCCATTAAGTTAATGGGCCGTTACCAGGCCGAAAGTTAATGGTCGGCCCTCTTAACTCCCGGGTCGTTAACAGGCTGACATCGAAGCGGGCAACAAGTGTGCCCAATTGATTTCACGGGCCGTTAATAGGCCATTACTAAGTTTGGGCTACATATGGCCCAACTATACTGTGGGCCTTTAGCAGGCCGAAAGAGACAATGGGCTTGTACTGGACCATGAAGAGCATGGGCCGCTAAGAGGCCGAAAGTCAGGTCGTATTATAAATGGCCCAACTGTGTTGTGGGCCTTTAGCAGGCCAAAAGAGAAACCGGGCTGGTATTGGACCATGAAGGGCATGGGCCGTTAAAAGGCCAAAACTCAGGTCCGACTACAAATGGCCCAACTCATTTATGGTCCGTTAACAGGCTGAAAGGCACACATGGCCGAGAATTGGCCCAACACTTAAATGGGTGGCTAAAAGGCCAAAGCTCAGGTCTGACTACAAATGGCCCAACAGATATATGGGCCGTCACCAGGCTGAAAGACACACCGGGCCAGAAATTGGCCAAACACTTAAATGGGTCGCTAAAAGGCCGAAACTCAGGTCCGACTACAAATGGCCCAACTGATTTATGGGCCGTCAACAGGCTGAAAGACACACCGGGCCGGAAATTAGCCCAATATTTAAATGGTCGCTAAAAGGCCGAAAGATATACATCGTGAAAATTGGCCCATCCAGTGAATGGGCCGTTAACAGGCCGAAATCTCATCGGGCGGATATTGAGCCCAAATATATAGCGGGCTGTTAACGGGCTCGAACTGACGATGGGCTGCAATGGTGTAAAATCTTTAACGGGCCGTTGACGGGCCGAATTGGCACATGTCGTATGGGCCGTGGGCTTAAATGGACGTGACACAAGTAGGCCTTATATGGGCCGGCCTGCTATTTTTTACTGGGCCGGCCTTTTTCATCGGAGTGGGCCACTGTTGGGCCGTGCCACGTGTCGACCTATCATAGGCGCCTCCTGTCCAATGAGTGGATGACATCTGTCCCAACGGTGTGGCAACACGTGTTTCCTCCGGCCAATGATGATTTTACATGTGGAAAATCCCCATTGGTCTGGGCTGTTAACGGATTATCGGATCCAAAACCGGACCCGATAGCTTAACGGCGTTCCGTTATGGTGGATGCCACGTGTCGGTCACCCTTGACGAAAGCACTTCTGTGACGCACGATTTATCGTCATAGAAGTGGACACTTCCGTGATGATAATTTTGGTAATGTCATGGAAAACTTCTACAACAGCACAGGTATGACTATCTTGATTCTGTCATAAATTTGTCATGGATGTACATGCATGATAGAAAACGTGACCTACTGTGACAAACACGTATCATCACGAAGTGTATTTTTTTGTAGTGGAAGACTCCGAGAGATTATTGACCACACCAGAGCACGATCAACCTGACCACGAGGGTCTATTCCCTACAGGAAAATGAAGAACAAGTAGGAAACTGAGATTGCAATCTGGATATTGCAAATTTAGGATGAAAGCTTTATTGATTAAAGTGGAGTTCTATGACGTCTTGGTCTAGTCGTTGAACACAAACAAAGGACGCGAGTTGCAGCTATGGCAAAATTTAATCTAAACAAAACCCAGGTCTAAAACAATGCCCTAATGGCTGTATTTATAGGGAGACAGGGGAATTTCATCCACCCTTGGCAAGGTGGGACTAAATTATGTCCTAAGTCGTTTTCCCTATTAATACAGACTATAAAAACTGCATATTAAGTGTATTTCAAAATTACATGGTCCTGGCCCAAAAATAAGGTGGCGTGGCACCTATATTAAGCTATGGACAAAATTTGTGAAAGTCCATCTTGTATATTCATCCATGTCCTTGTATGTCATCATGGTGACTCCAAAGTGCTGAAAACTTCCCCTTGCTTACGCCATCCTCTCCATGCTTGATCATGCTCCAATGTTCATCCTTCTTGTCCATGTTGGGCCCTTCATTTGTAAGCAACACAAATGTATCCAATTTAGGCAGTATCATAATCTCACGAACATTAGAATCGTTACCAAGAAATTAGAGTACCTGGTAATTTAATTGGCGTGCGCGAGCTCTAGTAATTGGTCTGGTGTATGTAGCAGCAAGGGTTGTGGGTGTAACTGTAGTAGTGATGTCCTCATCATGCTCGACTTCTTGAATTGAAGTCGTCCTCGATGGAAGCTCATATTCCTGACCCACATAAGGCTTCAAATCTGCAATGTTTAATGTGGGACTAACCCCAAAATCTATAGGCAACCCAAGTTTATATGCATTGTCATTTATTTTCTCTACCACCTTAAAAGGACCATCAACACATGGCATTAGCTTAGATTTGTGCAAATCAAGAAACGTATCTTTGTGTAAATGTAACTGTCGTGGAATTGTCACGGCAGATGTCCTCGTGCAAGGACTTAGTCGTGGAGCCATCGCAACTAGGAAGCTTAAAGGGGTTAAACGGGACAAAGGACATGAGGATTATACTGGTTCAGCCCCTTACGGTGAAGGTAAAAGCCTACTCCAGTTGAGGTGGAATTACTTAGGGTTTCGATGACCAGGGAGCTAAACCGCTATGCCTGGCTATCGATCTGATCTTACTTGTCCTGAACCGCCGCTGGGTCGTCCCTTTATATAGAGAGGTTAATGCCCAACAGCTCTCAGAGTCTCGGCCGGCTTATAAACAGTGTCCGGCTCGGACTCTTAACTATTCTTGCCTTACACTACAAGTCATGCCTTAATGGCGGTTTATCACTACGGGCCTTAAGCCGCCTCTAGGCCTTAGGCCCATTACTGAACCGCCATCATCAAGCTTGATATTGGGCTTCAGGTGATGATCGTCATGACATAACCCGGCCCCTCCTGGGCGGGTGACTCCAGTAGTTATATCCCCAACAGTAACCAAACAAGATCTCCTGGTTCAAACACAATATGTCTTCTGCCCTTATCGCTAGCAAGTTTGTATTTAGCATTCACGCGCTCAATGTTTTCCTTAGTTAACTCATCTATTTTGAAGATCAATTCAACACATTGTTTAGCATCAAAATTAATCTTCTCTGAAGATGGAAGAGGCAACAAATTAATGGGTGCACAAGGTAGGAAACCATACACAATTTCAAAAGGGCACATCTTAATAGTAGAATGCAACGAACATTGATAAACAAATTCAATATGAGGTAAGCATTCTTCCCACATTTTCAGGTTATTCTTCAAAACGGCCCTAAGCATAGTAGACAATGTTATGTTGACTACTTCAGTTTGATCATCGGTTTGGGGGTGACATGTAGTACTAAAAGGCAGTTTAGTCCCCAACTTAGCCCATAAACATCTCCAAAAGTGCCTAAGAAATTTAGTATCACAATCTAAAACAATTGTATTTGGCACACCATACAAGCGAATAATTTCAAGAAAGAACAAATCAGCAACATTAGCATCATCATCATCGCTTTTATGACATGGTATAAAGTGTGCCATTTTGGAAAACCTATCCACGACAGCAAATATGGTATCCCTCCCGTTCTTTGTTTGAGGTAAATATAAAACAAAGCCCATAGATATGTCCTCCCATGGAATACTAGGTACATGAAAAGGCATATATAAACCATGAGGATTGAGTCGTGACTTAGCTTTTTGACATGTAGTACAACGGGCAACAAAATGCTCAACATCCCATCTCATTTTTGGCAAAAAGAAATGTGTAGCAAGTACGTCCTCTGTCTTCTTCATGCCAAAGAGACACATTAATCCTCCTCCATGCGCCTCCTTCAACAACAAAAGACGAATGGAGCTAGCTGGAATGCATAGCTTGTTAGCACGGAACACAAATCCATCATTAGTGACGAACTTGTTCCAATTTCTTCCTTCTTTACAATTCTGCATCACATCTTTAAATTCAGCATCATGCACATATTGATCTCTGATGGTCTCCAAACCAAATATTTTAAAGTCAAGTTGTGAAAGGACAGTATAGCGACAAGACAATGCATCAACAATAACATTTTCTTACCCTTCTTGTGTTTAATGACATAAGGGAAAGTCTCAATGAATTAAACCCATTTAGCATGTCCATGATTCATTTTTGCTTGACTTTTAATATGTTTCAAATATTCATGATCAAAATGTATAACAAATTCTTTGGGCCATAAATAATGCTGCCATGTTTCCAAAGTATGAACAAGAGCATATAATTCCTTATCATAAGTAGAATAATTCAGACTAGGCCCACTCAATTTTTCAGAAAAGCATGCAATAGATTTATCATCTTGTAATAACGCACCTCCTAATCGAATACCACTAGCGTCACATTCAAACTCAGAAGTCTTATTGAAATCAGGAAGTTGGAGTAAAGGAGCATGTGTCAACTTATCTTTCAATACCACGAAGGCCTCTTCCTGTCCAGTACCCCAAACAAAAGGCACATCCTTCTTTGTAAGATCATTGAGAGGTGCAGCCATGGTGCCGAAATCTCTCACAAAATACCTATAGAAACCAGCGAGACCAAGAAAACTCCTCACTTGTGTGACTGTTTTGGGTTGCGGCCAACTCTTAATAGCTTCAATCTTGGCTTTATCAACTTCAATTCCCTGTGGAGTGACAACATAGCCAAGAAAAGATACTCGGTCGGTGCAAAAGGTGCACTTCCTAAGATTACCAAACAAATGTGCATCACGTAGAGCAATAAAAACAACATGTAATTTCAAATGTTCCTCCAAATATCTACTATAAATCAGTATATCATCAAAATAGACTACCACAATCGCCCAATGAAAGCATGTAAAACTTTGTTCATTAATCTCATGAAAGTACTAGGTGCATTAGTTAACCTAAAAGACATGACTAACCACTCATATAAGCCAAACTTAGTTTTAAATATTTTTTTCCATTAATCTCCTAATTTCATATGAATTTATTGGTATCCATTGCAAAAATCAACTTTGGAGAAAATGGTAGAGCCACTTAATTCATCAAGCATATCATCTAGCCTAGGAATAGGATAACCATAACAAATAGTAATATTATTAATAGATCTACAATCCACACACATACGCGATGTACCATCCGTTTTTGGCACTAGTATAATAGGGACAACACAAGGACTAAGAGATTCATGTATGTAACCTTTGTTGAGCAACTCTTGCACTTGACGCATAATCTCCTTCATATCCTCTAGATTTGTACGGTATGGGGCACAGTTGGGTAGCGAGGCACCAGGAATTAAGTCAATCTGATGCTCAATCCTTCGAATAAGTGGTAATCCCGATGGCACGTCTTGTGGGAACATGTTAGCGAACTCCTGCAAAATGTTAATCACAACACGGGCAAAGAGGGAGACATGTCCTCGAATGAAAGTAATGCCTCTTCGCACACAAAAGCATAGCAAATAGATCTGCTCAAATCTACATTATCAATATCAATTTGGTGGCAAGTAAACATCCACTGTTCAATTTAATTTTAGAGGCAACACTAGATGATGGTTTGTTACCAGGCTTCAGTTGTTGCTCAAATTCTTTTGCCATAATCTGATTTTCACTCTTGTTTTGCTCCAGTTTTCCCCAACTATATCTATTGAGATCATCTAAATATGTTCAGGAGACACATGAAGCAAATTATATATTTATCCTGATGAACAAGTGCATACTATTTTTTTCCTACCATGGTGTATAGAATTTTTATCGAAATGCCATCGTCTACCAATGAAATCACATATGCTCCCTTGGTGGTTTTGGTAATTCATGTCAACATACATGTTGTTGGACTAACACTTTCCTCAAATATATTTCAGGAAGAGTTCAACCTAGGCTTGTAGATGGATAGAGATGTGGACCCTTCAAGCTACAAAGGACAAGCATTGGCAAAAGCTTCAAGACTCTACATTTTTGGTTAAGTGATCAAAGGTCACATTGAGCCCATAGGAAAGCCAATACTATTAAAAGGGGACGAGGTTTTGATCGTGAGTCATTTGCTCAAGTGCTTGAAGATATTGCTCCAAAAACATCAACCACATTCTCACAATCCAATCTTTCCAAAACCCTAATTTCATTCTCGGTCCCACCAAAATAGATATAGCCGGACCCACCGAGATATTCAAGACAGAGCCATAGCCTAAACCCTAGAAATTCAGTTCTACAGAGATGGCATTCGGTCCCACCAAAGTGCACTGGCAAACTTTCTGTACCCCATCGTGTTCATTTTGGAATCATCAAGTGAAACCGATCGGAATTACCAAAATGATGCAAGTTCTTAGGTCATCACATACCGGAGCCATCGAGTGGATTCATCTGGTCTCCCCAAAACATGTAACGTTTGAATCTTTTACACTAGTCGGTCTCACCGAGTTTTTCACCCAGTGTCACTAAGTTGTGCATAAAGATGTCTAGCGGCTAGATCTTTTGTGATGCCTATAAATACGCCACCCACTCCACCTACTCTCAGAGAGAGCAACCAGGACGAAACTACACTTCCCATATCCATTTTTTGATAGAGAACCACCTACACTTATGTTGAGATCAATGCATTCCACTCCACCATTTGATCCTTGATTTACAGCCCCCTCAAGTTGCATGCCACTCCAATCCTTCTCTCACCACAATGTCAAATCTGTGAGAGAGTGATTGAGTGTTGATGAGACTATCTTTTGAAGCACAAGAGCAAGGAGTTCATCATCAACAACAACATATATTACCTTTTGGAGAGTGGTGTCTCCTAGATTGGCTAGGTGTCACTTGGGAGCCTCCAAAACTTGTGGAGTTGAACCAAGGAGTCTTAAAGGGCAAGGAGACCGCCTACTTCATGAAGATCTACCCCGAGTGAGCTAGTCCTTCGTGGGTGTAAGCCATGACGGAATATACAAGTTGGCGTCTTTGTGGACCCTTCAGGGTGGAGCCCTCCATGGACTCGCGCAACCATTATCCTCCATGGGTTGAAGTCTCCATCAACGTGGATGTACGATAGCTCCACCTATTAAAACCACGCCAAAAATCACCGTGTCTTCATTGCGTTTGATCTTTATATCTCTACATCCCTTTACTTTCTTGCACTTACATATGTTGTTTGCTACCTCTTGAGCTTGCGTTGGTTTTTTCCTTGAAGAGGAAAGGGTGATGAAGCAAAGTAGAGTAAGTATTTCCCTCAGCTTTTAAGAACCAAGGTATCAATCCAGTAGGAGACAACGCGCAAGCCACCGAATACATGCACAAACAAACACCAACTTGCACCCAATGCAATAAAGGGGTTGTCAATCCCTTCATGGTTATTTGCAACGTAAGATCTGATATAGATGGATAAACGGTAAAGTAATATTTTTGGTATTTTTGGTTTATGGAACTGAAAGTAAAAGATTGCAAAGAAAGTAAATAGGAACTAAGATTGTAGATCGGAAACTTATAAGATGGAAAATAGACCTGGGGACCATAGGGTTCACTAAAGGCTTCTCTCAAGATAGAAATTATTACGGTGGGTGAACAAATTACTGCCGAGCAATTGATAGAAAAGCGCAAAGTTATGATGATATCTAAGGCAATGATCATGAATATAGGCATCATGTCCGTGTCAAGTAGACCGACTCATGCCCGCATCTACTACTATTACTCCACACATCGACCGCTATCCAGCATGCATCTAGAGTATTAAGTTCATAAAGAACGGAGTAACGCCTTAAGCAAGATGACATGATTTAGAGGAATAAACTCAAGCAATATGATGAAAACCCCATCTTTTTATCCTCGATGGCAACAATACAATACGTGTCGGTTCCCCTTCTGTCACTAGGATTGAGCACCGCAAGATTGAACCCAAAGCTAAGCACTTCTCCCATTGCAAGAAAAACCAATCTAGTTGGCCAAACCAAATCGATAGTTCGAAGAGACTTGCAAAGATATCAAATCATGCATATAAGAATTCAGAGAAGATTCAAATAATATTCATAGATAAGTTGATCATAAATCCACAATTCATCGGATCTCGGCAAACACATCGTGTCAGGGATATTACCACTGGGTGTAAACCGGCCAGGAGAGGCCGGGTTAACCCCATAAGTAATTCATTATATCTGAAGCCCATGAAGACACACGGTGACCTTTTATGAAGGCCCAGGGCCCAAAGCCGGTTTAAGCCTGTAGACATAAACCGGTATTAATATGTAAACTTGTGTTGTAAGATAGAAAGAGCAGAGACCGAGCCGGACCCGTTTATAAGCCGGCCTCGGGATTCTGTAAACCGACGGGCGTCAACCCATGTATATAAGGGGACGACCCGACGACGATTCAAGGATAACAGACAACAACTCGAGACTCAGGAAAAGCGTATTCGCTCCCTGGTCATCGAAACCCCAGCAATTCCATCACAACTAGACGTAGGCTTTTACCTTCATCGTAAGGGGCCGAACTAGTATAAAACTCTCGCGTCCCTTGTCCGGTTTAACCCCATTAAGCTAACCCGTAGCGATGGCTCCACGACTAAGTCCTTTCACAAGGACATCTGCCGTGACAAAACCACGACAGTTGGCGCCCACCGTGGGGCTATCGCACGATGGTTTCAAGTTCTTGGAGGGAAACTTCGAAGGACTCAAGGGTTACGCTGTGGGCCAGATGACCAAGAGTCGTCGCGGCAAGCTCTACATCGACGATGCCGGCTGGGGCCCCGAGGCCAGCTCAATCGAGTATGGGTACCGGGTCCCCTTTGGTGGCATACACGTTTTCATTGGCAAGATCGGCGAACCGGGCCCTGAGCCGGACATCTGCACCGACCTTGTCGAAATGGCTCAGCGTGCGAGATCTGCCCGGGTCAAGCCTGTCATGAAGCGTGCCTTCGTGGGAGTCATCCATGGAGGAGAATCTGAGGATAGATCGGAATCTGGTGGTGAAACCGTCGTTTATTCCGGCGACAAGTCATGACCGGAGAGACGGAGTCGTTATATCAGTTACAAGATGGCCGGATTGGGGGCTGTTCCGATGGCGACAGTATTCCGGACCCCTTTGATCTGCCAAACCGGGTTGCGATCTTCATGGCCGGTACGCAACCGGCGCTCCACTCTTCGACCGCAGCGGCGATGATTTTCGGATCGGCAGCGGCAACAGCGGCCGGGGCAGGAGGCCCTGTGCGACCGCCAGCTCAGGTTCTATCTGATTTGTTTGACGCGTTGGCAACGCTGATGGCGGAGGTTAACCCGGCGGATCAGCATGCACACAATGCGGAAATCGCGAAAGTGAAAGATCAGATCACCCAGGCCAAAGCCGACTTAGCAGCTGAGGATACCAGGATGGCCGCGGAGCGGGCCGCTTTGGATGCACAAGCTTACCGGATTATGCTGGATCAGAGTGCGTCGAACAAAGTCCTGAAGAGGAGGTACCGATCTCGCCTGCCGCCGGTTTATGACGCTAGAAACCTCTTTAACACCCCAGGAGCAGGGACTAGTAATTCGCCGGTGGTAAACCGGGCGGAGGCACCTAGAGCAGGGGCGCCGGTTCAGCCACGTTTGGTGGATCCGCCTCGTCAGAACAACATTGTAGCACCGCATGTCCCCACACCACCGGTTCATTACTCTAACCTGATGGACAACATTGTCGCTGCCGCTTCATGGCTGGCGGCCATCCCGATCGAAGGCGATTCTCCAGCGGCGGTCGAGACGCGTCAGGTTAAGGAGCTTCTTCAGACAGCCTTGGTCCAACAGGAGGCTTATTCATATAGTCGCGATCGGATTCATTCCACTCCCCGTCCAAGCCGGAGTTACAGCAGGCGTATGGATGAACCGGCAGTGTCAAGCAACGCGCGGAACCGTGATCCGCCTCGTGGCAATAACCCGGCAGGTGATGCTGGTGATGCTCAGGAGGTGGTGGACCGGGCTCGGGCACGCAGAGACGTCGAGTTAGCGGCGCAGCATGAAGCCCGTCAGCTTACTCCGGTTCGTCCAACCACATCGGTGGAACCAGGAGTTACTTCTAGTTCTTTAGGAGTGTCGTGTCTCGTCCCAGCGTTGCGCAATGTACGCCTGCCCAAGGATTTCAAGGGATCGCACAAGGTGCCGAATTACTCCGCCGATTTATCCCCTGAGACATGGGTCGAAAGCTATGAGATGGTCATGGAGATGTTGGATGTGGATGATGCGGCATGTGCAAAATACTTCACCATGATGCTAGAAGGGACGGCCCGCACTTGGCTAAAGAGCTTACCGGCTAATTCTATCAGGTCATGGGCCGAGTTGAGAGCCCGGTTTATCCAGAATTTCAAGGATACATGCAACCAGCCCATGTCAATTGTGGACTTAGCTGCCTGTGTCCAGGAGGAAGGACAGTCAACAACCCGTTGGGTGCGCCGGGTTTCGGAAATTTTGCATTCATCGGACCGCATCAACGCTGATACTGCAGTTTTAACATTGGAAGGCAATTGCCGGTTTGAACCCCTGAAGTTGAAGTTGGGCGGCTCAAATGTCATTGTAATGACATGGGAACCCTCATGGCTGCTCTGGTGAAGTATGTCAACTCTGATAGTACCAAGGATCCCGAGTCTGACGATGATAAGACAGGGAAGGGAAAAAGGAGCGGCAACGCCAAGGGGCAGCACCACAACCTGGCGGGTCATGGAAACGGTGGCAAGCGTAAAGCGGACCACGGCTTAGACTTTGTGGCTAATACCAGCACGCAGGACAAGGGCCAACGGCATAAGGGTAAACCGCCCCAGCGCGGTGGAGAACCAAGTCCTAACCCGGACCGCCTGTCTTATTTGTTGAACCAGCCTTGCCCAAAACATGGGACGAAGGAGAATCCGTCCACGCACCTCTGGAAAGATTGTTACATCATGCAAGAATTCAAAAATTCTAATTCTTTCCGGTATGATCATGGACCTGGTGGTGGTTCGGGCCCTGGGTCTCATGGGCCGGGTTATGGTGGAGGCAGTTCCGGTTCAGGTTTTCACGGTAACCAGAGCGGGCATGGCAATCAAGGCAATCAGGGAAACCAAGGTGGTTATAACAATCAGGGGAATTAGCAGCAACAACAACAGCAACAGTCGGGTTACCAGAGCAACCCAAAGCAGTTGAATAGCGGACAGTATCATGTCTTCACCACTATCCTGGACAAGCGCGATCAGAAGCTTCATAAAAGGACAGTGAATGCCGTTGAACCGGCGGTGCCCCGTTATTTGCGCTGGTCCGAGCAGCCGATTGTGTGGAGTAGAGAAGATCATCCACCCCGGGTTGATAATCCGGGTCATCTAGCACTGGTGGTGGCACCTCAGGTGGGAGGTTATAAGTTCACTAAGGTACTCATGGATGGAGGGAGTAGTATCAATATCCTTTATTATGAAACTTTCTGTCGCATGGGGTTAACAGATAAAAATCTTAAACCGTCCAATACGGTGTTCCATGGTGTGGTGCCTAGTAAGTCGGCATATCCTGTTGGTAAGATAGCTCTAGAGGTGGCTTTTGGAGATGAGCATGACTCAAGATCAGAAACTTTGACCTTTGAAGTGGTGAAAATCAAAAGCCCGTATCATGCCCTATTTGGATGGCCAGCTTATGCTAAGTTTATGGCATGGCCTTGTTATGTCTATCTGCAGATCAAGATGCCGGGTCACAAGGGAACTATAACCGTGCATGGGAGCCGCAAGATCGCTCTGGAGTGTGAAGAAGGTGATGCGGCTTATGCTGAGTCGGTTTGTGCAACAGAAGAGTTGAAGTTTTACAAAGACAATGTTGATCCAGCAGATATGACTTCATTGAAGAAACCAACTACAGAGCATGATCTGGCCCTGAAGTTTAAATCGGCTGATGAGACTAACCTTGTTGACTTCGTGCCTGGCGATTTTGTCCAAGCAGTTTAGCATCAGCGCTAACTTGGATCCGAAATAGGAAAGCGCGCTCATCGAGTTCATCCGTGAGAATCGGGACATCTTTGCGTGGAAGCCTTCTAACATGCCAGGTGTACTGAGAGAACTCGCTGAGCACACTATCAATGTTGATCCCAAGTATAAACCGGTCAAGCAGTTTCTCTGTCGGTTCAATGAAGAAAGACGCAAGGCTATTGGAGAAGAAGTAGCCAGGCTCTTGGCGGCTGGATTTATCATTGAAGTATTCCATCCTGAGTGGTTGGCTAATCCGGTGCTGGTCCTTAAGAAGAACGACACTTGGCGTATGTGTGTGGACTACACAGATCTCAACAAAGCTTGTCCAGCAGATCCTTTTGCCCTCCCCCGTATTGATCAAATTATTGATGCTACGGCGGGTTGCGAGCGTTTAAGCTTTTTGGATACATATTCTGGTTATCATCAGATCAAAATGGCAATTAAGGACCAGGAGAAGACAACCTTCATAACTCCCTTTGGAGCCTTCTGCTATGTGGCCATGCCCTTTGGGCTCAAGAGTGCCCAGGCGACTTATCAATGGTGTGTGCAGAATTGTCTTCATAAATAGATCGACCGCAATGTTCACGCCTATGTGGATGATATTGTGGTGAAATCAAGGAAGAAGGAGACATTGATTGATGACTTGAAGGAAACCTTCGATAACCTGCGGGTTTACAAAATGATGCTTAATCCGGCCAAGTGCGTCTTTGGTGTACCTGCAGGCAAGCTCTTGGGCTTTTTGGTGTCTAACAGGGGCATTGAAGCTAATCCGGAAAAGATCAAAGCCATCACCTCCTTGGCCAAACCGAAGTGTATCAATGATGTTCAACGCCTGGCGGGCCGGATTGCCGTGTTGAGCCGATTTATCAGTCGCCTTGGCGAGAAGGCTATCCCTTTATATCAGATGCTGAAGAAAACGGATAACTTCGTCTAGAGTGACGCCACTAATGAAGCGTTTGAGGACTTAAAGCGGCAGCTGGCTAATCCGCCGGTTCTTCCTGCTTCGGTCGACAAAGAGCCATTGTTGCTATATGTAGCAGCTAACGCTCGGGCTGTTAGTGTGGCTATTGTGGTGGAGCGCAAGGAGGCAGGAAAGGAATATCCGGTTCAGCGGCCGGTTTACTATATCAGTGAGGTACTTATCGAGTCCAAGCAGAGGTACCCACATTGGCAAAAATTGGTTTATGGGGTTTTGATGGCAAGCCGGAAGCTTAAGCAGTATTTCCAAGATCATCCCATCACGGTGGTCAGCTCTGCTCCTTTGGGGGATATAATCCAGAACAGGGAAGCAACTGGCCGGATTGCTAAGTGGGCTATCGAGCTCGGGCCTCATGGGTTGAAATACATACCCCGAACGGCGATCAAATCTCAGGCACTTGTGGATTTCATCAATGATTGGACAGAGCTACAAGCGCCAGAAGAGAAGCCGGATCATACTTACTGGACTATTCATTTCGATGGGTCCAGGCAATTGGAGGGCTCGGGGGCTGGAGTCGTATTAACTTCCCCACGAGGTGATAAGTTTTGTTATGTTCTCCGTTTAATGTTCCCTTGCACTAACAATGCAGCTGAATATGAGGCCCTACTCCATGGTCTTCGGATGGCTAAGGAGATGAACCTAAGCCGCATTAAGTGCTTCGGTGACTCAGACCTGGTGGCTCAACAAGTGTCCGGCACTTGGGATTCCAAGGACCCACTCATGGCGGCATATCGTCGTGAGGTGGATATTGTTGCAGGTCACTTCAAAGGTTATCAGGTGGATCATGTGGACCGGCGGAAGAACGAAGCGGCGGACGCTTTAAGCCGTTTAGGTTCCCAACGTAAACCGGTTCCACCTAATGTCTTCCTGGATGTTCTGCATAATCCGTCCGTCAAGCTCCCTGGTGAAGAGGATTTGGCTGTTCCTGATCTAGAAGCTCAGTTCGTGGCGGCTCTTCATGTTATCCCGGATTGGACGGTTCCGTATCTGGCGTATATGAACCGGGGCGAGTTACCAGAGGATGAAACTTTGGCCAGGCAGATAATCCGGCGGTCCAAGTCCATGACTATTATCAATGGAGAGTTACATCATTGCAGTGTGACAGGGGCGTTTCAACGCTGTGTGTCTCCTGATGAAGGCCGCGAAATTTTGCGTGAGATCCACGAAGGAGATTGTGGTCACCACGCCGGTTCAAAATCTTTGGTGGCCAAGGCATTTCTTCACGGTTTCTATTGGTTGACAGCTCATGCTGATGCCGAGGACTTGGTCAAAAGATGTGATGGCTGTCAGAAATTCTCAAGGCGCGCTCATGTACCAGCTCAAGAATTGAGGATGATTCCAATCACCTGGCCGTTTGCAACTTGGGGGCTGGATATGGTTGGGCCTTTCAAGAGGTCCAAGGACAAGAAGACCCACCTTTTGGTGGCGGTTGATAAGTCCACGAAGTTGGTGGAGGCAGAGCCAGTTAGTAAGTGTGACGCAACCACGGCGGTTCAATTCATCAAAAAGGTGATCTTCCGGTTTGGCATTCCACACAGCATTATAACAGACAATGGTACCAATCTGTCAAAGGGTGCCATGAAGGAGTTCTGTCAACGTGAGCACATCCGTCTTGACGTGTCATCAGTGGCTCACCCCCAGTCCAATGGTCAAGCGGAGAGGGCCAATCAAGAGATCTTGAGAGGCATCAAACCCCGGCTTATGGTTCCTTTGCAACGGACGCCGGGTTGTTGGGTTGAGGAGTTACCTTCTGTGTTATGGAGCATCAATACCACACCCAACAGATCGACAGGATACACACCGTTCTTGATGGTTTATGGAGCGGAAGCGGTTCTTCCTAGTGACATCCGTCATGACTCACCTCGTGTAGTGGCATATGTTGAAGCTGACAACGAGAAGGCACGGCGGGAAGCTCTTGACCTGTTAGATGAGGAACGTGACATAGCGGCAGCCCGTTCGGCGATTTATTAGCAAGATCTGCGTCGTTATCATAGCCGCCGGGTTAGAACCAGAACCTTTCAAGAAGGTGATTTGGTGCTTCGACTCATCCAGGATCAGACGGATATGCATAAGCTATCCCCCCCTTGGGAAGGACCCTTTGTGGTCAGCAAGAATCTGCACAACGGGTCATACTACCTAATCAATGTTCGAGAGCGCAAAGACTCACGTAAATCGGAGGAGGAGACCAACCGGCCGTGGAATATTGCTCATCTTCGGCCCTACTATACTTGAGCCATAGGCTCTGCTTATGTACATATTATGGCATTGTATATAGTATGATCAATATAATAAACCGGAACCTCAGCTAAAGCGGGGTATCTGTTGTTTTTCGTACATCATGTGTGGTTACATGAAGCTTACAAAGCGGCATCCGGTTTACCCCTTGATTTAGCTTCTCAAAGCTTTATATTGCATCACTTGGGGACTTGGTCATATCCGAACCATGGCTACACCTCTTGATCGGCACAATGCCACAACATCACTTGGGGGCTTGGTCGTATCCGAACCATAGTCACACCTCTTGATCGGCTCAAAGCCAAATCAATCCGGGGCCAAAGAGAGTGTTGAAAAACTACAACTCAAACATAGGCACCCACTGAGCACAACTCAAAATATTACTTGGAGATTCTTTGCTGTCGAAATGAACTAAGAATCTACACTTGTAATAGGCTATCAAGCCATGGCTTGGAAGCCTGGTGTATACACCTAAAACCCTGGGTTAACCTGCCTATTTAAGTAAGTCACTCCGCCCAGGTAAACCTGGTATGACCCTTCGAACTTTGACAAGTTACTCTAAAATAAAGACCCTGAACTTGTCAAGTTAAAACGATGATTGGTTAAGGATTGAGGACCATCTTAAAAGGCTTTGCAAAAATGGTTTAACTCAGTGGCCTGGCAGCCCATGAAAAGCCTCGAATTTGGGGCCTGCCAGCCCGTGAAAAGCCTCGACTACAACGGTTTTTATTTGCCTTTTGCTAAGTTTTTCTTTGTTTTCATAAGATTTGTGATGTTTTCAAACCGGTGTTTATCAACCCGGTTAGGCTGTCAACTACAAGTTGTCAGTACACGATCAAATTATAATCCGGAGACTATCAGCCCGGTCTGGTTTAACTCAAAGTCACCAGTATGGAATAAACCGGTGTTTATCACAACCCGGAACGGTTTTATTGTAAACCGGCATCAAATAACAGGAGTTACTTATCCTCCAGAGTAGGGTTATGACCCTCACTACAACGTTGGTCAGCCAACATTATGCCTAAAGGTCACAGGTATTATATATTTCCATATTTGGTTATCTTTTACAACCTTGGTTATAAACCTTGGTCATATATATATTTGGGTATCATGACCCGCCCGGGGGTAAACCGCCAGGGCGCTTTAAGCTTCTTATCTGCAGGAACAGCTTGAATAAATGGCTATGAATATCATATATTAAGCATGTCAGATTAAGCAAGCATCAGTCGCAGATAAATATGCACGAAGGCATACCAGACCAAGTATTTTTACTAGCCTATTACAAGGCGTTTCAGGGCCCAAAAGGATAATTGTTTTCTCAAATACATGTTGCAGCATGTAGAAGACTAAACCGGCCTCCGGTTCATGATTGGTCACCAGCTTGGCCTGACGGTTGTGGATCATCTCGCGCCGGTTCAACTCCCTCCTCTCTACCCAGTGGCTGGAAGTCAACAGTTGCCCAGTCGATCCCAGTTAGGGCTTGGAATACAGCTTCATCGCTTATAAGCGTGGACGGTTCAATGTCATGGGCATAAGTGTGCTTAAGGATTGGTGGGATAAGATTTTGCGCTTCTGGAATTGGTGCAGCAACCTGTCTATTCTTATCATCATAACCGGCCTGATAGTACGAGAGATCCGCTTCTTCAACCAGTTGACAAGCCCATGGGCGTACTTCCCGGTTTATGATTCGGAGATCATCATTGCCAAATTCTGTTCCGTCTTCCTTCAAACTGGGATAGCCTTGGGCCGCTTCCACTGGATCAAAGTCAGGTACCCATGCTTTTGCCCGGGTTAGTGTGGCCAAAGCGCCCATTCTAGCGGCAGACTTTTTTAGCTCGTCTACCCGGGCAGGAAGCATAGATAACCTTTCTAAGGTATCCTTGATCAAAGTGGGAGGAGGATTATTGTGTGAAGCAGTATAGATGATCTGCTGCGCACCGGTATACAGCTGCTCTATCAGAGTATAGGCCGCTTTCAATTTCTTCTGTACATCAGAGCCTAGATGGCTAATACGAGTTCCTGCACCATTGTACATATTAGTAAACTGACAACACATGGGAAGATACGTTGGAAGTATTAAGGAAAAGATGTTTACCGAACACAGCAGCAGTCATGGCATGAATCTGCCGTTTTACGCCGGTCAGTTCATCAACCACCGGTTTAAGAGCGGCTTCTGCGTTTTCAGCCCTTTTTATCAAAGCGGATTTTTCAGTCTCCCAATCCGCCCGCTCCTTGTTGAAGCCCACTTTCAGTTTCTCCATAGCGCCTAGAGCACTGGTCAATTCTTCCTTCGCTTTCGAGGTTTCAGCTTGCTGGGATTTGAGGTTCTCTTGCAAATCAGCGGTTTGGCTTTCCTTCTTGCTCAGTTTAGCCTATAAAGAGACATATACATAATGAGTTGACAGTACATATTTGAAATACCAAGCACATAACAACTTGTGCCCTTGGTACTTGGGGGCAAATGCATATTTGCTCTTTATCAGAATTTTTTGCAAAGTCCCAAGCACAATACAAGTATTAAACTTGGCACTTGGGGGCTAATGTGTGTTTGCTCAGAATCGCTGATATGGGAATTCTGCTACAAAGTCCCGGTTCATCTTTATAAAGTTAAACCGGCCCTTGGGGGCTACATCAGTGAAGTTAAGATGCATTGTTGCAAACATGAAATTGTTACTAAGTCCCGGTTTAGATTGGTATCCTAAATCGTTACTGGGGGCTACTGGAGTTGATAAGCTGCAATGAAATGTAAGAGAGAAACACTTATGTAGTTACCTCATATCACTCCTTCATCAAATTTACCAAACCGGCTTCATAGTCACGACTGGCGTACAGACGGTTCAAGAAGCCGGAGTGAAGGTCTTGAGCGTTCAGATGGGCATAGTTTGACAAATCGGTGTTCCATTTGCCTTTGCCAATTGCAGAGAGCTCATCTTTGGAAGTATGCTTTGACAAAGCGACTAGATTGCCAGGAGTGGTATGGCCAGTGCCAGTAATCATAATATCATCGTCTTTGTCATCAGCAGCCGTTACTGGGGTTGGCGGTTTGTCAGTATTTTTAACTGGGCTGACCGGTTTGTCATCAGTCCGGACAGGGCTGGTTGGCTGGTGAGCATGGCTTGTAGTGTCAACTTCTATCTGCTCAGCAACAAAGTCATGATCTTGAGGCGGTGGGTCATTCAGTATAGCATCAATGTTGGTCTCTTCAGGATCTGGAGTTTTCTCCGGTTCCAGCCACGTCATCATCAGCCAGTTTATTCAACCGAGCCTTCTTACTGGGTCTGGGCTTGGCGCTGAGAAAAATAAACATGAGGATCAATACAGTATATCAAAATAAGCAAATCAAGGATAAAAACAAGTGTATAGCTCACCCAAGAACTGTTTTGAGAGGTGGAAGTTTTGTGGCCGATGACTCGCCAGAAGATGAGTGAGAAGTACCCTGATAATTTGAATCAGACGGGTTAAGAGGCTGGCGGAAACAACCCGCCTTGGGGCATGAAGTGTCAAGGGGATAAGAGACCTCTGATCGGCGTTTCCAAACCGGAGTGTTCGGTAAACCGGCGGAGGTAACTACCTGGCCGCTGTGCCGGGTTGTGCGGCAAGCCTTGTGCTGCTGTGTCTTCAAAAGAAAGTTTGGGTCCAAGTAAGCAAGGGGGTGAGAAAATTTTACTTTCCGGTTTGCTCGATGGATTTTTGATGTTGGCAGAGGATCTGAATCGAAGGAAAGAATGATTACATCTACATCATCAGCATGACTGCCTTCAGCGTCGTCCTGATAATAATCATTGTCAATGAGGTGTACGAAAAATGAACCAAGAGAGTCAAGTTCTACCTCTGATTCCGGATTACCCACATCGTCATCAGCTGGTAGCTCGGAGGATGTAGTGGTCCTTTTCTTGGCAGGTTTTTTAACAACCTTGGTCTTTGGACGAACTGTCTTGACCGGTTTATCTTGCGGCTTGACCGGTTTGTCTTGCGGCTTTGCCGGTTTGTCTTGTGGTGGTTTCTTGTTCCAGAATGGATCATCACCCTGTCAGAAAATAATCACACTTTCAGAGAATATTTGGACAGAAGCAACTTCAGATAAAAATATTATATGATTCTTACAGCTGGCGGTTTGTTGAAGGTGCAGAAAGGGAGTCGTCCGGTTTGGGCACAGACAGCCTCCGGTTCGTTCAGCATTTTCTTTATAGCCTCAGTGACTTCTGCATCTGTAAGCTGAATGTCAATGTGCCGCTGAGCATCCTTCAAACTCCCCATATACTCACACATCAAACCGGAGCGCCGGCTTAAGGGCAGAATACTCCAGCTTATCCAACAACGAGCAAGATCAACTCCTGTCAAACCGTTCGCCATGAAGGCTCTAAGCTTTGATAATTGAGGAGCACAGTTGGCCCTTTCTTTTGCAGTCAACCTCTGAGGAAAAGGATGTGTGTTGCTAAGACGTTCAGGGCGGTAACCCGGCATGGGGTTTTCATCAGGTGGAGATGTATCTTTGCAATAAAACCAGGTCTGGTTCCACTCTTTGGGGTGACTGTGGAGCTTGGGATGAGGGAAAGTGGCTTCCTTCCTTTTCTGAACCGCCATTCCGCCCAGTTCTGTATTGGGTCCATCCGTGAACTCCGTGCGATGGTTTAAGTGAAAGAAATCCCTAAACAGTTCGACTGTAGGTTCCTCTTGCAGATAAGCCTCACAGAAGACTTGGAAGTGGCAGATGTTGGTCACAGAATTGGGACCGATGTCTTGAGGGCGCAGCTGAAAATTGGCTAGTACATCTCAGAAAAATTTCAAACTGGGAGGGCTAAAACCTCGACCCAGATGGTCAGCAAACACGACTACCTCTCCGTCCTTGGGTGTAGGAGGATTTTCTGGGCCAGGGACCCTCCAGTGGATGACATCTTTCTTGGCTAAAGCGCCCGTTTTAACAAGATTGTCTAGCTGTTCTTCGGTTACTCGAGAAGGAGCCCAATTGCATTCATAGACTTGCTTGGCCATGGCAATGAAAGATCTGAAACATGATTATTGCCGGTTTAAGATTTACAGTGGACAACTATAAAGCGGTATAAGGATCTAAGCATATTGTTAAACCGGAGCTGGTTGCATGTAAACCGGAGTCTGACAATGAAGACAGTACAATGGGGAATGCAGTGGCAGTTCAACAGGGGACTAATGGTATCTACTGGGTCATCATTTTTTATGAAGTTAAACCGCCTAATCTGGTATAAGTCTAAAGATGTATAAGTGAAGGAAAAACAAGTTTCACAGTTTGGCATGGTAGTTTCAGATCTACCGTGCGTTGGAAAATCAAAATAAATTCAGACCTAATTTCACAAGTTTGAACAGTTCAGCAAGGTTCAAGATGAGTTTTGTGTAAAGGAACAGATCTAACGAAAAGGAGATTATGGCTACGGCCGCGTAAGAAATATCGGATCCAGCTAGTTGTTTATGCTAATGAAAGGAACAGGAGAGAACCATGGCGGAGATTGGATAGACTCCGATGAACCTTGAAACCCTAATGGTGGATCTAGAGCAAAGAAAGGAAGAACTCACTGATGATGAGGGAATAGCGGAGGAGCGCTGCACTTTTCTGGTCCGGTCAGGTTGATGCAGCGGCCGCTGCGGAGGAAGAAACGAAGGTCGACGATGGCGGCGGAGCTCCAAAGGTCGGGCAGCGTGAGGAAGAAGATGAGGTGAAGAGATACTGGGGGGAAATGGAAAGACCCCCTGGCCCTATTTATAAAGGCAAAAGGATAAAAGGCAGGCGCGAGAATCGAGGAGCCCGAAAAATGGGGTGTGTGACAGCTCTGTTGCCTCAATCTTCGGAGGCCCATTAATGAGGATGGGTTATATACAGTTTTAAATAACAGATGACGTCATGGCAGTTTACCATGGTCCTGGAAGGTGACGTCACGGCGGTTTACAAGATTATGTGAAGATGTTGAAGAAGAAATTTTCTTAAGTATTAAAGATTGACATGAACCAGTTCAAATCAATCTGGTGCCTAATGTCGGGGATATTACCACTAGGTGTAAACCGGCCAGGAGAGGCCGGGTTAACTCCATAAGTAATTCATTATATCTGAAGCCCATGAAAACAGACAGTGACGTTTTATGAAGGCCCAGGGCCCAAAGCCGGTTTAAGCCTGTAGACATAAACCGGTATTAATATGTAAACTTGTGTTGTAAGATAGAAAGAGCAGAGACCGAGCCGGGCCCGTTTATAAGCCGGCCTTGGGATTCTGTAAACCGACGTGCGTCAACCCATATATATAAGGGGATGACCCGGCGGCGGTTCAAGGATAACAGACAACAACTCGAGACTCAGGAAAAGCGTATTCGCTTCCTGGTCATCGAAACCCCAGCAATTCCATCACAACTAGACGTAGGCTTTTACCTTCATCGTAAGGGGCCGAACTAGTATAAAACTCTCATGTCCCTTGTCCTGTTTAACCCCTTTAAGCTAACCCGTAGCGATGGCTCCATGACTAAGTCCTTTCACAAGGACATCTGCCGTGACAAAACCACGACACACCGCAAAAGAGTATTATATCGAATAGATATCCAAGAACATCGAGGAGAACTTTGTATTGAGAATCAAAGAGAGAGAAGAAGCCATCTAGCTACTAGCTATGGACTCATAGATTTGTGCTAAACTACTCATGCTTCATCGGAGAGGCAATGTTGCTAATGTAGAAGCCCTCTGTGATCGAATCCCCCACCGACAGGACGCCGGAAAAGGCCCCTAGATGGGATCTCATGGGTACAGAAGGTTGCGGCGGTGGAAAAGTGGTTTTGTGGCTCCCCTGGAAGTTTTTGGGATATTTGAGAATATATAGGCGGAAGAAATAGGTCGGTGGAGTCACGAGGGGCCCACAAGGGTGGGGGCGAGCCCTACCCCCTGGGCGTGCCCTCCGACCTTGTGGCCACCTCGTGGCTTCCCTGACATGCACTCCAAGCCCTCTGGATGTGGCACCCTGGCTCAGAGAAACCAGAACACCCCGTATTCCAGCCTAGAGATCGAGGAGAAGTCTTCTAGAATATGACATTGCTTAGCATAGAACAAACCAGCTCTTTATTACAATCTAAATGGATACAAGGGATTACATCGGCATGGCGACACTATGCCTGCCACGGTTGCTCCATGTAAGCAGCAGAACAACACGAAGCAGCGGAATAACTCTAGCAGCGGAACATCGACGACGGTGATGAACTCCACTCCGCAGGGACTCTGACTGGAACACTTATCCTAGCTCGCAAACAAGGAATCCACGGCAAACAAGCAAACAAATCTGGCATGACCTGCAAACTGGCATGACACGCCAGGTCAGTACATTGAATGTACTTGCAAGCTCACATCAACCAAAGCAATCAAGACAAACAACGGCATAGCAATTATAGGTTAACAAGGAGTAACATGAGACTATCAGATCAATCATAGCATGAACAAGATGAACATGATACAGCTAGAACAATATGAACATGTCATGAACAAATGAACATGATGATACTAACATGCAACATGACGAAGCTATCCTGCCCCAACTTACTCTGCTCAGGTTACCTCGTAACCATCACATACATCAGCTTACCATCACGGACATCACACGATCATCTCAGGATCCAATCAAGCTTGGTATTACAATACCGTAGTAATCATTACATGACCACAAGGAGCTTGACCATTACCCGTGATTCTCGCATAACACCACAAATATCCAACAACTTGGTATCCTCGATACCACGGTGATCATTTCACGATAACAATCAACCTCTTTCTCATCATCGAACCAGGGTTGTTATTAAGCACATTATTACTATTACTGTTGACCCACAGTGTGACCAACTATGAACTGGGCACATATCCGCGGGTGCGGCTATCGATAGATTTAATACACACTCTGCAGAGGTAGCGCACTTTACCCACACCACAGAACCCATGGCCTCGCACTCCCATTCAGGTGGACCAACGGCATTCCAACAAAACTGATCTACTACCATGATACTCTCCCGGCCACTCCGGCCAACTCCCCTTTGGGCTAAGTCATGGGTGGCCCTGTGCCTACCAAAGGCATCAACGGCCACCGTCGTGGCAAAATAAACGGTCCCAAACCGGGACATGAGCTCAAAACCAAACATGGGAACACAAGGCTTATGTCGTCCTACCCGGCCCAAGTAGCGCCCACGCATAACCTTCCCTCGTTTGAGGCACCGGCAAGAGGCATGGCAATAAACCCAGTTAGCCCCCCCCCCCATAAAAGGCAAATGTGGTTGCACTGGTCAGCTCGATATGGCGGCGCCATGACTCAGCCAACAATTGTTCAAGTTCAATTAAGTCCGGTTAAACTTGAATGCAAATGATGCTGAGTCATACAATATAACATGATGCAACTATCAGGCATGATATCAACATAAGCATGGGGGTACAACATAATCATCAAGCATATCAACAATAATAAAGCATATATCTGTATGAACATGGCATACTGACGAGCATGAATATCACAAGTATAACACTACTCATAGCATAACACGATCACTAGCATCACCAATAAATACCAAGCAAGAACATAGCAATAATACTACCAAGTAAGCATGTGAACAACTAGATGCAAAGGAAACATGCATAGCAACAGTACTCGGTAACCGACATTAGTCATGCACCGTAGAACATGACCAACCCAACATGTGCTACTATCAAGCATGGAAATATTAAAGTAATACTAGCAAGTAGTTCATGATAACAAAGTGCAAGAAAGCATGGCATGACAGTGAACACAAATCCATAAGCATCACCAAAACAATGATAACCGTATCAAAACAAGCAGACATTTATTAAATATTCAAGTTGAAAACCATGGCTACTGCATGGCCATCATGCAAGTGGGTGTTGTGACTTGCCTGGGGATGAAGAAACCACCGGGAAGATGTGCGGAAAGATCGCGGAAAGATTCACCGGAAACACTTCTCTCTCGAAGGGGACTGATTAGGGGCAAGGGAAAAAAGGTCATTTCCAGTATGTCAAAACATAATGAAAGTGACACCAACAGAACGGGGTCGACGAGACGAAGAACTAGGCTTCGGATTCACCTCAATCGGAGTCTTGAGCAAAAAGTAACGGCCGCTCGTTCGTTAGCAGAAAAACAAATAAAAATATATGCTTTTCTGTTACTAATGGGTGAACAAACTAGAGGATTCGGCCAGCGGCTGAAAAAGGAGAAAACACATTCCTGGAAATACGTCTTCAAAGTAGAGGAAGCGTAATGTTCTCTGAAGAAGCAAAGATGTACGCTTACTCAGCTGAAAAGCGTATTCCTGGAATTACGCTTTCACTTAAGTGACGTGGCAGAGGCGGGACCGGGACTTGTCTCATTGACAGGTGGGGCCTGCCTCTTTCTCTCTCCTCCCTGCTCTTCCTTCTTCTCCACCTCGACGGCGTGTAGAGGCCGGAGCGAGGCCGGCCGCCCCGGCGAGGATCCCCGGCGACTCCGGCCACCTCTCGCACCACTCCGCCTACTGGGGTGATCAGCGGAATGGGGCGCATTGACTGGTGCATGGCACGGCCGCCAAGGATGAAGGAGGGAGCAGCAGAAGGGACGCCGGTGGAGGAGGTCGTCGGCCATGGATGCAGCCCGTGATGTGGTTACTCCGGAGGGTAAAGGAAGATGTGGGGAGGATGAGGGGATCGAGGGGGCTCCTCTGGTGGAAGCTAAGTGAGGGGGAGTGGCCGGACTGCTCGAATTTGAGCGGCGGCCGGCGATGGCCGTGGTGGTAGAGGGAGGACAGGAGGGGCTCCGGCGAGGGGTTGAGAGGCTCAGGAGAGAGCTGGGAGCTAGATGAGGTCGATGGAGTGCTCGGGAGCCATGGGGAGGGGCTATATATAGCCGAGGCGGGGAAGGCCGAGCCGGTCGCCGCCGTGCATGTTCGGTCAAGGCCCTGGTGACGCTCATCGATCACGGGGAGGTGCGGGAACGCGACGAGGGTGAAGCGAACGCGCTACAGAGGGTCACGGAGCAGAGGAGGCCAAGGGGGTGCAGGGGAGAAGAAGCCGAACGCCTTAAATGCCTTGTCGGCCACAGTACGCCCGTGGGCGCGCGGCGACGAGCACCGGCGGAAAGGCTTCCGGAGAGGGAGATAGCTCCAGGAAGAAGACGACGACGAGGGGGAGCTAGGGGACATGCCCGTGCTCGCTGAGCCGCTGAGCAGAGAGCGGGAGAAGAGGACAGAGGCGCCAGAGCACGCGTTGGGCTGGCATGACCCGTGGTCACCGCCTGAGCTGGCATCAAGAAGAGACAAATGACTGTAAATGGTTGTCTAGGGGAGAGTCCTTCCGGGGGAGGTTTTGACTGAGTGAGTAGCTCGAAGAAACGTGCAGTGGTTAGATGGGATTGAGCTCTAAATGTTGACGCATCAAACTTAATCATGATGCAGTGATCACCATAGGAATGCTATGGTCCAAATGGGTTGTCTGGGGAGTTTAGGTTAGGAAGGACTACAGTCCTGGGGTTTTAGAGAAGAAATGGGCCGCAAAACAACATAGTTGCTTTGTAACTGACCAATATGGTCCAGAATAAAGATTATGATGATGCACTCAAATGAAGAAACCACTTGAGCTGAAATTTGGCCAGGAAGGGTTATTTGGTCATATTAGTGTTCCATAAAAATTTCATACCATTTGGCTAAGCCAAAATGGTACTTCCTTCATATAGCACTTCTTTGGACAGAAACTTAGGAAAAATCCTGAGGGAAAATGGCTTGATGAAATGAGCCCAAATCTTGTGGATATAGGTTATATCGGTAGGAGAAGGTCCTGGAAAATTTTCAGCAGTAATTAAGCAAGCTAAAATATACTTGCTTCACTAACTGAAAATTTGGACAGAAACAAAGAATTGATGCTAAGCTCACATGGATGCATTGCATGAGCTCAAATCTTGAGGAGGGCTTTTATTTGATGATATCAAGGACCATGCAAATTTTCAACTCAATTGGGTTAACCTAGCTAGAACTTCCTTCACAAATAATTCCGTCAGACAGGAACTTTGAAAAATTGCTCAGGAATATTTACTTGGCAAATTAAGTTGAAGTTTGGCATGAGACGTTTATTTGGACATGAAAAGGTTTTCAAAAAGTTTGAGGTCAATTGGGCAAAGGTAAATGACACTTGCTTCACAAACTGCCATTCAGGACAGAATAGGAAAGGAATTAATTGAGCATGATGAAGAACATGGAAAATGAAATATTTTGCCACATTTGAGGAAGATATGACCCAAACAATTTATGAGAATTATTTGGGAAATTTAGGAGTGATGGAAATATAGGTTGCTTCACAACCTAGGGCAAATTGGGTTATTCCTTTAACAGAAATAGGAATATTCCCAAGGAAAAGAATATTGGGGTTAGTCCAAGATGGAAATGGAAAGGTCTAGGAACGGTTTTGAGGATGACAAGCCACTCTGGAAAGAAAGAAGAGGTCATCTTCTCCAGTTTCCAGACCACATAGCCACAGAAAAAAGAAAACTCAAGCAAAAATCTCAGAAAATCAAAAGAAAAAGAAAGGGCCAAAAATCAAGCTGTGACAAACCTTCCCCCTTAAAGAAATCTCGTCATCGAGATTTAGTTGCTCAGGGAACAAGTAGGAATATAGTGACTTCAGGAAACTGTTTCCAACTCAGGTATCCTTTTTCCTTTATTGATTGTTCCCCACTGAATTTCATATGACTTGACTACCTGGCTTTGGGGTGCTTTGCTTCACTGGATCCACATCCTGACAGATCTTATGTCACAGGTTCATGCTTATACTGGCTCCCATTTCTTTTCGTATTTGCTGATTTAGCTGAGATTATATGTCTGTCTCACAAGTCCGAGAGTTATTCCTGATGGATGTGCCATACATCACTGACAACCTTTCATGAAGTCAAGAACGGATCCTTCCTCGTGGACACCCAATCTTTTTACTCCTTGCATTGGGTTTCTCAACTAACTGTAGATCCTCCAAGTTCAAAGCAGTGTTGTGGATCATACCTGTGCTTCTGACTGATACTGATTTCTCACGGAGTTTCTGAATCATCTTGACTGGCTAAACTGTCTTGACACTACAAAAAAAAATACACTTCCGTGATGATACGTGTTTGTCAGAGTAGGTCACATTTTCTATCATGCATGTACATCCATGAAAATTTTATGACAGAATCAAGATAGTCATACCTGTGTTGTCGTAGAAGTGTTCCATGACATTACCAAAATTATCATCATGGAAGTGTCCACTTCCATGACGATAAATCGCGCGTCACAGAAGTGCTTTTGTCAAGGGTGACCGACACGTGGCATCCACCGTAACGGAATGTCGTTAAGCTATCAGGTCTGGTTTTGGATCCGATAACCCATTAACAGCCCCGACCAATGGGGATTTTCCACGTGTAAAATCATCATTGGCTGGAGGAAACACGTGTCGGCTCACCGTTGGGACAGATGTCATCCACTCATTGGACCCAAAGCTCCTATGATACGTCAACATGTGGCATGGACCAACAGAGGCCCATTCCTGTTAAAAGGCCGGCCTGCTTGACTTGGTCAAAAGGTGGCGGGCCGGCCCACGGCAAGCCTATTAACGGCATGTTCGCATATAGCCCATTTACAGCCCACTAACCCAGGGCCCGTTTATGGCCTATCCGAATTAGGCCCGGTAGCGTCATCTGGGCCGTCCAATATAATTCCAGCCCATTTTAACTTCCGGCCCATGTATGGCCCATGACGTATTTCAGCCCATATGAGTCCCTTTGTAACTCTTGGCCCATTAATGGCCCGTGGTGAAACCGGCCCGTAATGAATAGTGTATCGCTTTATACCCATTAGCGGCCCATTATTCCATTGGGTCGTTTCCAGCCCGTGTTACCTTTCGGCCTTCTGAGGGCCCATTTATTCTTGGGCTCATTTCCAGCATTCGGTTACTTACGGCTCGTTACTGGCCTTTTCCGCTTGTGGGCCAAATTTAGCCCGTGGATACAGTCGGCCCGTTTGTGGCCCGTTAATCTGTTGGGCCATTTTCATAGCACCATCAAATACGGCCTATTAACGGCCCGTTATTGTCAGCCCATAAAACGTACGATTTCCACTCTAGCCCGTTTACAGCCCCTTATACGGCCCGTACAAGGCCCATAGATGAGACGGCCCGTAGAAGGCCCATGGATCCTACGAGACGTAGAAGGCCCATTGAACCGACGGCCCATAGAAGGCCCATTGATCCGACGGCCCATAGAAGGCCCATGGATCCGACAGCCCATAGAAGGCCCACGGATCCGACAGCCCATAGAAGGCCCACGGATCCCACGGCCATGGAAGACCATGGATCGTCCGTCCCGTAGATGGCCCATGGATCATACGGCCTGTGGAGGGCCATGGTCACTACAACGTTTGGGCGAGTTGGCCCCCCGTTTGAACGATATAGCATATTCAAAGAATTATCCTACTCTATACTATCACCTCTAAAAACATACACTATACAATAAAGAGACTAAGGCATAGAAACGTAGAATAATCCTACACTATACAATAAAGAAATTACAGCCGATTATACCCACTGGGCATTATGGTTCGGCACCAGTGATAATAAAGCATACACAAACAACAAATTACATACACTGGGCAAATACAGCTCATACATCATGGACGCGCATCAACATAACTTACCATTTGAACTATAATCTCTTCAGAAAATAGGATTGGTCGAATTTAGATAGCACAAAATTTCAGTCTGCAAAATCTCCAATTCCTTCGTTGTTACATCGGTGTCGTGTTTCATTTTTTTGACTCCTGCATCAAATACCTGCATGTCCAGTCTCAACTTGTTGATTGTACGTTCAGAATCATGTACACATTGTCTTGCCACCTCTAGTTGATGCTCGAGAACATCAACACATTCCAATTCCAATCCATAATCATTCGGTAACGGCCATGCTGCACTGCTCGCAGATCTTTGTGTTGATGTCACTTCATCCTAAAATGTTTCTGTAAGTACACATGACTAGGGCAAAAATATAGTTACAACAGTGAACACAGACTATTACATGGCAAAACAGGACTAACAATAATGTTACACGTCATGAAGCATAAGCAGGTGATATTTTAAAAATTATAAAAAAGGTAGTCTGTGCAGCCTGCATACAGAAATCTCTCTTAGCTCACTAGAGGAGCATGATGTTGGGGCCCAATCCAAAACACAGACAAGTCACAAATTTAGACAGCACGTTGCGTATAAGTAAGCAAGCAGTTGGCCATTCTATAGCTCAACTAAAATCTTAGGGAGCATAATGAACCGCAGAGGGTTTCATACAAACATACTACAGCAAGCAAAACTATGCAATCATTAGTCTAGTATAAACTAGATTGTGAGCCTCATGCAATAATAGTTGGTTAATAGACTTCAAAGCTTCAGGCACACTTCGGTAGAGTAATTAAATGGTAAGGCCTTTAATTATGTCAACTAATAGTTATACAAGTACCCAACATCAAGCATCATTCTTTGGGCACCTCATTAACTGAGGACAAATAAAGCAATTGAAAAGAGCAAAATAACTATGCCTGAAACAAACAAGGAATTGAACTGTTGAGTTGGATACAGTGACTTACCTTAACAGGTTGAAGAGGCTCAGCGCAGCTCCTACTTCTCTTGCAAGGCTCCTTCCTAACATCTTGTACTTGGAAATCCTCAATCTTATCTTCGTTGCACCGCCTCTGCAAGGTGACACAAACTAGTTACTCGTCTCCTTGGAAGATAAATATGCATACTTTCCAGTCTGTGAACACAAAAGGATGAGATTATAACAAAACAACACCACATAATGAAACATGCCGCATCTCTTGCACTTGCACACAATGAAATGAGCATTTACTATGTCTGCACTATGTAAAAACTAGGCATACCTTCGAACCAGATCTCCAGGTACTCTTGGAGAGCCTACTTTAGTGTACAGCCAAACTTTTATGTCACCTATGAGTTAGAAAAGGCCCCACTACAGCAGCCCTTAGTGTTTAAATCATTGACAAGCTCTGTTAGAGTGTTAGGTCAAGAACAACAAGTAATCAAAGCAAATAGTCCTAGTATGGCTGGTTGATGCAAACAAGCAATTGAACAGATGTGTGAGCAAATCTTACATATCAAGAAAAGAAGCAAAGAAGGAGGCTTAAAGACCATCACTTGACTGACCAGATTTAAGGGGCATTTAAACATCATGTGCAACATATGAACTAACATAAACATTGCATATTCCAGATTCTACAATGGAATGCACATGTATTAGGTTATGCCATGTATGATGATGCCTAAATGTACACTATAGCAGGCAGGAGTGATTCATCATTGCACGCACAATTGAATTGCAGGTTAAGGGCCAGTACTATTCCGCCTTTTCAGGGCTTATTGTCAAAATAAGCCATAAAAGATGTAAAGAAGTCGTTTTTGAGTTATGGGCTTGGGCTTAACTAATTTCGCTTTGGAGGGGGGTGTTTCGGGTAGAACCTCACTAAAAATTGAAGGGAAGGGGAATAGTGAAATGACTCTGTTGTCTGCCTATATTACACTCAAAATGCAACTGGTGACGCCCGCGTCACACCTCACCCTCAAGTAAAAACAAACACGCAAGCATTCATTGCCCTGCCCGCTTGCATCTCCTCTCCCCTTTCCCTCTACCTCGATCCCCTGCCTGCTGCACTATGGTTCCTCCAGCAAGCCGTCGCCACTGGTCCCATCTAGCCTGGTCCTCGACGATGCTCTGTCCAGCTAGGCTACATGGCCGACGGGTAGGGGCAAATCTCCCTGGCTGCTCCTCCATCTGGCGCCGCCCCTCATTCTCATGGTCTTCAGCAGCACTACTCCGGCAGGTGCTGCACAACTACGGCTTATGCCACACTGCGGCAGAAGGCACCTTATTCCCCCTCCCCACCTCCTAGGCCGTGGCCTTGAGGTGCTGTTGAAGGATGAGCTCATCCAACATGGTGAGGATCTCCTCTGATTTTTTGCCAAATTTTCATTCTGATCCACTATACGATGAATTGCTATGAGCTGCTTCTGCTGCTGCTATATGATGCATTGCTATAAGCTACTCCTGCTGCTGCTATATGATGAATTGCTATGAGCTACTGCTGCTATATGATGAATTGCTATGAGCTGCTGCTGCTATATGATGAATTGCTATGAGCTGCTGCTGCTATATGATGAGTTGCTATAAGCTGCTCCTGCTGCTGTATGATGAATTGCTATGAGCTGCTCCTGCTGATGCTATATGATGAATTGCTATGAGCTGCTCCTGCTGCTGCTATATGATGAATTGCTATGAGCTGCTCCTATTGCTGCTATATGATGAATTGCTATGAGCTGCTCGTGCTGCTGCTATATGATGAATTGCTATGAGCTGCTGGTGGTATATGATGAATTGCACACTGCTGCTGCTACTGTATGATGATGAGTTGCTATGAGCTGCTGCTGCTACTATATGATGCTTTCAGGTGGCGCTGCTATATGATAATAACCAGCCACTTGGACCATCGAATTTCAATAAATAATTGTTCTTCATTTAAATGTGGGTCATGCGTTTTTCATTTAAATTAGGCAATGGGATCTCTATGGAAAACATCGACCAAAGTAGATTGTGCCAAGTAGATGGTATCTTTGTATTTGCATTTTGAGCAAATAGTGATGGTCTTTTTTCCTATCATATTAATTACTGCACTGGGTTCAATTTGTGATGTTTGCAAGTCAAATAAATTTTCATATGGGCAGCAAAATGAAAAAATATAATGCAATCTAGACTTTTCACTTATCATACCAAAGATAAGCTGAAAACGCAATGAAAAGAACTGGTTGGCTTATTACATGGAGCTTATATTCACAGGTGCTTATTTTCTTAAGATAACTCGTAATAACTGTCCCTAAGAAACTTGGCCAATAGAACTGACATACAAATAACATGTCACGATGATTGCAATGGAGGAGTGACGTACCATAGCACACTGTATAGGTTCACCGCTGGCTCTCCTTTTTTTGCGATGTTCCATGAAATTGCCACATACATCTTGTACTTTTTCATTGTGTAACCCTATCTGCAAGTTGACACGGCTAATTTCAGACATCTCTATATGATAATACATTGCATAGCCCTTGCGCATATTTAAACCACCAATTAATGATTGTGTGCGTAGCATAAACTAGCCATGACTCTGTGTGCTGGACTAGCAGGCACTCTAAGGGAGCCTAATGTAATGTACTCGAATTCCTACATGCAACCTACGATTTTGTGTAATGTACTGCCTCTATTCCTAAATATATGTCTATGTAGAGATTCCAGTATGGACCACATACAGATGTATATAGATGCATTTTCGAGTGTAGATTCACTCATTTTGCTCCGTATGTAGCCTATAGTGGAATCTCTAGAAAGACTTATATTTAGGAACGGAGGTACGGGGTAGTATCATGTATGACATCTACATATCTAATTTAGCAGCCAGTAGTAGAAATCATTGTATGCACAAAGGGATTACTGGTCGAAAATCCTAGCAAAGCATGCTGGCAGGCACAGAACAATACAAGAGAGAGAGACATGCTTACAAGATCATAGCAATGCCTTGGTCCAGGATCTTGGTTGGCCAAGCTGTTAGATCCAGAAGAAACATCGTCCTTGTAGTTTTTGCCAGCTGCATAACAGGTAACAGCGACGTGTTAGTATATTTGAAGTACATCGGGCAGGTGATGTTGGATGGGTTTAAAGGTGACAAGTACCTAGGCCGTGGCGGGTGCTTGGCATCTTGCCAGACGATGGGAATCAGGTTAGAAACGTCAAGGGTGATGACGCTGCGCTGGTTGTCGGGGTCCGGTAAGGAGATCTAGAACCGTCGAGTAGGGTGTTTATGGAGCGGCTCCGGTAGGGTGGACTACGGTGTGGGCGAAGTAGATCTGTGGCCGTGGACGAGGGCGTAGGTGAAGCTGCTCCGGTGGTTGGGTTAAGGATGGTGTCGACGATGCGGATCTGCGGCCGTGGACGGGGCGTCAGAAGCTGCTTCGGTAGGTTGGATGAGGGTGCGAGGAAGCGGATCTGAGGCCGTGGACTTGTGAGTTGGCAAAGCGACCCCGGTAGGGTTGAAAATGGTATAGGCGAAGCTACTCTGGTGGGGTTGACGATGGTGTTGGCGAAGCAGCTCTGGTAGGGTTGAGGAAGGTGTCGGCGAAGAGGATCAGAGGCCGTTGACGGGGGCGTCGGTGGGGCGGCTCAGGGGGGTGTGGACGAAGCGTCTCTGGTGGGGAGTACGAATGAGCTGCTGCAGATGCGCTGCGGTTGATGAGAGTACCAGCGAAGCAGATCCGGCACCGTGGACAAGGCCAGCACTGAATGGGTGGTACAGTGGTGGATGAGCAGTCTACTTGTTTCTAGGGGAGGTGGGAGGGGTAGATGCGGCCACAGAAGCAGATCCGGCGAGGTGGACGCCGCTGGCAGTGAATGGGCTCTGGTACGCCGGTGGAGGAGCAGTCTAGGGTTTCGAGAGGGGAGGGGAGAAAGGCCGATGAAGTACGGACGGCGTGATGCGAGATGCTCTGGTGCTGTGGAGTTAGTCGTTTTTGCGGGAGGGGGGAGGAAATGGGGGTGCCGTGTAGTGGGGGGAACCGGAAGTACCAAAGCAGCCCCGACCTATTATGTAGATGAGGGCGGTATTGTAACTGTTGCTCTCCGTGCACCAAGGACAAAAGGGGAATTTCACATGCTAAAGACTAAGGTGGCGGAAATTTTAGAAGGAGGCGGGAGATTTTGCCACCCGCAGGATCGTTCGTATCCAGTTCCAACTTATTTTTGACCGTGCTAGCGGGAAGGTCATGCGAGACTGTGTACACGGGGCACGCGTCAGCAGTTAATAACTGGTGTGAAGTCCACCCCAGAAAAAAAGACAATAACTCGGGATGATGCGCCGATAACTTGGACGTTCACATGGGCGCGGCCAATCGTACGGGTGTAGTGGCGCGTTCACAAAAGAAGGATCAAACGCTCAGCCTATGTATTTCTTGTGTAAATAGATAATTTAGTGCAATTGGTTATTTACTTTAAACATAATGCATTGACGTGTTAGTGTAGAGGCGCACAAAAAGAAATGGATATTGTAGTCCGCTACTTAAAAGTGTTACCTCATATGATTACATAGCCTCCATTTCATAAATTGCGTACCCGTTGAATTCATATATGAATATTACATATATTACTTCATAATAGAACCTTAAATCATCCAAGACTAATGATTTTGAATGCAAGAGTAACAATGGTGCATGTACATGATAGCTACGTTGGTTGTTTGAAGAAACATCGTTGTAACTTTGGCATGCACAACTGAAAAGGTTTATTTAAATAGAAAAAAATGTGATATGTGAGTGTCCAATCTTTATAGTGTTGAATTGATATTGTACCTTTGGCCATGATACGAAGTAGATATTGATTTATGTTCAAGCGATGCACGTCCACGATCGCTAGATTGTGATACGTGAATGAATTGTGCAATCTCTCTCACACGCATACATATCTCATTTCCCTGTGGGCATCAGAATCACACACGCGCACTTCGTGTATTTCTCTCCCTCTGTCAAGGTTAGAATTCGTCTTTCTACCCCATCCTACAAGTCTCTCACACAGAAACACACACGCTCTCTCTGTCGAACACACCCACCCCTTTAATTCCGCCCACCCACAGCCACTAATGTCTCAAAGTATAATAATGTCTCTCACACATATGCCTAAGGTTAACTCGAGTTCCGGAACCATATGAATACATACAATGGGATTCCAGCAGAGCACCTTTTGTTTTGAGATTTCGCTCTCTCTCTCTCTCCCTCTCTCTCCCTCTCTCTCTCTCTCACACACACACACGCGCGCGCGCACACATTGTTTCTCGCTTCATTTTTCCAGCACTTGCATGCACACAATTTTGTTTATCTTCATGATGCTTTAAGTATGCCTCGCACAAATGCTATCTACCTATCCCTTAATATAGCTAGATATGTGTCACACTAACTCCTTCTCCCTACTTGCAAGATGCCCATGCGTTGCACCGAACATCAAGATGCATTTGTATGAGTGGTTTATCTTGTGGGAGAAAAGGATGAACAAGGGAATGCCTTATTTGCAAATGCGGAGAGGGGTGTCGGTATCTTTTTGCAAAATTGCCACAGTTTCCTTCCTATCCGTCGGATATAAATCGGATGTCCTATATTGCAGAATGGCAGGAACACCATCATCACCAACTCTGTTTTTTATAAGAGTAGGGATATGTAAGTGTCACTGCCCCCCCCCCGACACACACACCCACACCCACACAACCACACACACACTTCCCAACACCGAAGGAGTAGGGTGACACCTCGATCTTGATACTAATCTATCGGCTGGCTTCTCTCTCAAACACACACCACACACTACCCGGCACTGAAGGAGTAGGGCGGCACCTCGATCTTGATAGTAATCTATCTAGTCCTCTTTTAAACACACACACACACACATACACACACTCGCTAGTTGTACCTCTGTGCCTACCACGCACACTCTCGATACGTCTTTCTCTCCCTCCCCCTCCCCCCACCCCAACAATGACAGCAGAAGGGTGACAACTCGATCTGATCGTAATCTGTCAATTGGTTTCTCTCTCGAACATTGTGTCTCTGTGCCTCGCTCAGTAACCCCCTCGATATGTAGACTTCTCGCGCGCGCACCTGTAGTGACGATGACGCTGAACCCAGTGTGCCTCGTTTTTACCGGCCTCATGTGATAGTTTTCACCCTGTTTTCTGTTAATTAACAAGGCAACCTTTTCTTTGTTACTACTAGTGAATCTGAAATCATTCGGGGCAGACAAAAAATATATCACTTCAACCCAATTATCGCACTAAATATTTTAAAAGAAACTAGCTAGATGCCCATGTTCAAAATTCAAGCTACCTTTTCATCCCCAATCTCCCGCCCCTCCCCCACCTCTGGAATCTCGATTCCTACTCCAGTTCCCCCAAATCCCTCTCCTGTACTCCCTGTACTCAAGCTCACTATCATGTCGCCGGTCAACGAGGATCTCCGAGCCGGAGAACCTGAGGTCCATCCTGCCTTCGGTCGTTGCGTGCTGTCGCTCAACAGTAGCATGGTGGCGCTTGATGACCAGTTTGCCGGCAAAGTGCTGATGGTAACCATCAACGGCGACCGGCCTCCCGTCTCGCCGGACGACCTTGTCAAAGCTCTTGGCATTGCGCACAGCATCCAAATAAGTGACTTGCTCGTCGAAGTCTGTCCACCACCGGCTGATTTCTTCGTCAGGTTCCGGACAACTTTCGACTGCAGTCGTGTGTTCGAATCTTCCCGGCATTTGTTCTGCGATGACGCGCTGGTGAGCTTTGATCAGTGGCACCCAGGATGGGGCTCGGTGCCCTCTGAGCTTGAGTTTTTAACAAAGCTTACCTTCCACGGCATGCCTCGACGTGCTTGGAATAGCGAGTCCACGAATGAGCTTATCAACGACCTTGGAGGTGAGCTCGTAAGTATGTTTGTTCCTCCAGACAGCTGGGCTCTCACGGTTACGGCATGAATGAAGAAGCCGTCCACCATACCGAAGGTGATTGGTGTTGAGATACCGGTGCAGGAACCGGGGTTGTACTATTCGTCGCCACCAAGGCCGCCGCGGACCAAGTTAGGGATGTACCTGTATCGAGTGTTCGTGCATGTCGAAGAAGTGGTCAATCCATAATCGAAGTCCTGCCGCCGCCGCTGGTGCCAGGGTCCGTCGACGACATCCATTACAGGAGTCAACCTCAGACTTTCCCCGTGTTGCTCGGAACGATGGATGGCACATGGCCTACTCCATCGCGCGGCGGAGGCCACTTCTTCTTTGGGAGAAGAGGCAGGGCTGGCTGCCTGGATGTGCTCTAATTTGAGGTAACAACTGAATCTTGTCAGATACTAGTTAAATCCGAGCTATGGGTGTGAAGCACTGATGTGCCAGTACATTTGATTGTGACCTATTCTAATTTTTTACCTGAACTTTTTTTAGAAAGGGATGTACGTCAACTTAATGTGCTAGCAGAACTTATTGTGTTGTCTGTCTGTTTTCTTTGCACAGCATTCAAGATATTTCCCTGTCATTGATAAAGACGATGAACCGTTATGTACGAGTTTGTTGGTTCCAACATAGCCCTACCCGTAGCGATCCACTGCTTCCATCCTGATTGTGCCGCCTGCGTGAAATTTTTGTATGCAAGTTCAGTGTGCTATGATGTTCTATATGATTGTGTCAACTATATAAGTTTTTATTGAGCATCAGCAATGCATATGGCTGAAAGATGTATTTAGGAGCATCGACCGATGGGTCTCTCTCACACACACACACGCACACACGCACAAGTGGGGCCCGTTGAATTATTTCTTTGCTCGTGACAACTTTTAATTAGGTTCCACTGTAATCTAACTTTTTTCTTAAGTTATTAATTGAGCTCAGTGACTTCAAAAAGTTGTACAGAAGCCTTGTTTGGGCCTTTTCGGCGTCGCTGAATGTGGGTTGAGTAGCCATGTTAGGTTGTACTGTACTACACATGCCTTTTTTCAACATCAGCAATGCAACTGGGCCGACAGTTGTACACAATATCCGGGTCAACTTGTTATTCTCCGCCCCGCTGGGCTGCAAACTTTCCTTGGAGGTATGCATTAGGCTTAACAAGAAAATGGAATTTAAGAAATAATAAATGGGATGTAATTATAATAACTGGGCAGTAACTATAAAAAAATGCACCAAACACGTAATTAGTTTAAAAAATTTCTTATTTTTGGAATTTGAAAATTTTAATTTCATTACTTGTTGCGCGCGCAATATTTCGTTGGATTTTAACTTAATACAACTTTATTTTGAAATTATATTTAATCTGACTAGAAATTTTTGATAAAAATATTTCGGATAACATAAAAATGTGGGATTTTTTTTAATTCTATTTTGAGCAGTTGGTTGAAACTATTAATCGTTGTCCTAGCTAGAAAATGGGTTGTACTTCTAATAAACTGTAAATGGGCTGTAGTAAATTCCATTAGAATTAAAAAATGGACTGTACATTCTTAAAAATCGCAAATGGGCTATATGTTCTCTGCCACACACTTGTGGGCCTTCTAAGTTGACGCGTCCCCTAAAAAAACTAAGTTGACGCGTATGCAAGGCTTTGTCAACAACACACGGTTCTGGCAGCTGTGGCCGTTGGATGTCCATCCAACAGATGTCGTGCTTCTTCTTCAATCTCGGATATTCTTGCTTCAGCCGCCCAAAAAATGATTTCCTCCCCCTGACATCTCGGGCGCACCGTTTCGGAGGCTGACCTGTGGGCCTACTAAGTTGACGCATACCAAGGGCTTTGTCAACTTACTCAATATAAAGGATTCTAGCTACAGTGACCGTACGATGTCCATCCAATGGCCGTAGTGCTTCTTCAACCTCTGGTCTTCTTGCTCCAGCCACCCAAAGCAGCGCCGGTCGTGTCGCGTGCTCCTGCCTCCCGTGGCCGGCTGTGATGCCGCGGAAGCCTCACCGCCCCCTACTACGCCCACCGCTGGCCAAGCCATCCCTCTACTCACCCACACCCCCTGTTATTCTGCGGCGACGGCAGCCTCACACCGCAGCCGAACCAGTGAACCCTCGTACTCCTCTCCGCGCGGGCTTCCACTGCCGCATCTTCCCCGGCTCCGCGTCGTCCCCTTCCTAGGCCTCGCCGTCGTCCACCGCCCTGGTGCTCTCGGCGTGGCGTGGTAGACGTGGTCAAGGAACAGCTTCCATCAGACGTGGACTATACGTGGAGAGGCTGGCACCTGGGTCCACGACGGCATCAAGGAAGTGCCTCCTTATTACACGGAAAATAATGATTCCTCCACCTGACAGCAGGGACCCACCAGACGGGCCACCGTATTTCGCAAAAAAAATGTTTCCCCCCTGACTGCTGGGACCCACCGCACGGGCCACCGTATTGTGCAAAAAAAAAGTTCCCCGCGCTGTCAGCTCGGACCCACCCGAAGTGCCTCCTTATTATGCACAAAAAAATGAATACTCCCCCTACTGGTTGGGACCCACCTTGGTGGGAGGCTGACTTGTGGGCCTACTAAGTTGACGGGGACGGAGTGCTTGGTCAACTTAGTCAATATAAATGATTCTAGCTCCAGTGATCGTACGATGTCCATCCAACGGCCGTAGTGCTTCTTCAACCTCTGGTCTTCTTGCTCTAGCCGCCCAAAGAAGCGCCGGTCGTGCCGCATGCTCCTGCCTCCCGTGGCCGGCTGTGCTGCCGCGGAGGCCTCACCGCCCCCTACTATTCCCACCGCTGGCCAGGCCATCCCTCTACTCACCCACACCCCCTGTTATTCTGCGGCGACGGCAGCCTCACACCGCAGCCGAACCAGTGAACCCTCGTACTCCTCTACGCGTGTGCATCCACTACTGCGTCTTCCCCTGCTCCGCGTCGTCCCCTTCCTAGGCCTCACCGTCGTCCACCGCCCTAGTGCTCTCGGCGCGGCGTGATCAACGTGGTCAAGGAACGGCTTCCATCGGACGTGGACTGTACGTGGAGAGGCTGACAGTTGGGTCCATAGCCACAACAAGGAAGTGCCTCCTTATTACGCGCAAAATAAATATTCCTCCACCTGAGAGCGGGGACCCACCGGACGGGCCACCGTATTTTGCAAAAAAAATGTTACTGCCGCTGACAGCTCGGACCCACTAGCTATATCTTCGCACACAAGGAAGTGCCTCCTTATTACGCACAAAAAAATTAATACTCCTCATGTTAGATGGGACCCAGTATAGTGGCAGGCTGACTTGTGGGCCTACTAAGTTGACGGGGACGGAGGGCTTTGTCAACTTAGTCAATATGCACGATTCTAGCTCCAGTGACCGTACGATGTCCATCCAACGGACCTAGTGCTTCTTCAACCTCTGGTCTTCCTGCTCCAGCCGCCCAAACCAGCACTGGTCGTGCCTCGTGCTCCTGCCTCCCGTGGCCGGCTATGCTGCCGCGGAGGCCTCACCGCCCCTACTACTCCCACCGCTGGCCAGGCCATCCCTCCACTCACCAACACCCCCTGTTATTCTGCGGTGACGGCAGCCTCACACCGCAGCCGAACCAGTGAACCCTCGTACGCCTCTCCGCGCGGGCTTCCACTGCCGCGTCTTCCCCGGCTCCGCGTTGTCCCCTTCCTAGGTCTCTCCATCGTCCACCGCCCTGGTGCTCTCGGCGCGGCGTGGTCAACGTGGTCAAGGAACAGCTTCCATCGAACATGGACTGTACGTGGAGAGGCTGACAGCTGGGTCCACGGCCGCAGCAAGGAAGTGCCTCCTTATTACGCGCAAAATAATTATTCCTCCACCTGACAGCGGGGACTCACCGGACGGGCCACCGTATTTCACGAAAAAAACTTTCCCCCCTGACTGCTGGGACCCACCAGCTACATCTTCGCACGCAAGGAAGTGCGTCCGGGCAAAAAAAATGATTCGCCCCCCTAACTGCTGGGACCCACCAGCTACATCTTCGCAGGTAAGGAAGTGCCTGACAGTTGGGACCCACCTGGTCGAAGCGTACGTAGCATTGTCATTCTGGTCGCGAACGTGTACGTACATACTGTTCGATGTAGAGGCGTGCACGTGTCGTAGTAGAGGCGCGCACGTAGCATGTACACATACGTACAGCGGCCAGGGTGCAAGAAAGTAAATACGGCCACGTACGTACATACGGGCGGGGTCTCGAACGCCTACTCGCGCGTATGTATGGCCAGGGCTCGTGTACATGGCTGGGTCAGAACGAAGAAACTGCGTCGTCGTCGTGTTCATGGGGAGGCAACGGAATGCGTCGTGTTCATCGGGAGGCAACGGAACGCGTGGGAGCCAACCAGCTTGGACAGAACAGCCGATGGAAACGAGGCCTGGCGTACCGCAGAATGGAGGAAACGGCCTTGTGTTCGACCGGCCACGTTCGAAATGGGATCCTGTTCATCGGGAGGGGTCTGGCGTACCACAAAACGGAGGAAACAGACCTCCTGTGGTCGAAACGGGGGTCCTGTTGATCGGGAGGGGTGTGGCGTACCGCAAAACGGAGGAAACAGACCTGTGTTGGAGCGCTACAGTCGAAACGGAGGTCCTGTTCATCAGGAGGGGTGTGGCGTACCGGAAAACGGGACTCCACGAGATACTGTTCATCTCCACCGTCGGCCCCCTCCAGCCTCCACGGGCTACTGTTCATCCACCGTCGACCTCCTCCAGCCTCCACCTGCGACTGTTTGTCCACGGGCTCCTGTCAATCCAGCCTCCACCGCAGGCTACTCCACCGGCTATTGTTCAACCAGCACTCTCCACGGGCTCCTGTTCAACCACCCCTCCACGGGCTACTGTTCATCCAGCCCTCCACAGGGTGGTCCTGTTCATCCCGCGCTCCACGGGGTCCTGTTCATCCAGTCCCAACTGGCTCGATCGATCGGGGTCCTGTTCATCCAGAGGCAACACCACTGGGTCCTGTTCATCCACCCCCACCAGGAACTGTTCATCCAAACCCCCCAGCAACGCTCACTGTTCATCCAGAGGCAGCATCGATCGGCTTCAGTCAGCAGCGGTAGCGAAGGAATCGCTCGATCGGGTTCAGTTAACAGCCATCGATCGATCGCTCGGGTTCAGTAACGCGTAACCTGCAGTGCAATCGCTCGGGTTCAGTTAGAGCCGAACGCCTCGCTCGGGTTCAGTTAGAGCCCAACGCCTTACACCCACGCGCGTGCGTGTACGAGAGAAACGCGCATCGCTCGGCCCCGACCACCCACCGTAACCAGGAACACCCCAATATTTTCCTCGCCCTCGCTTCTACCATGGTTCTTTCCGTCATGGACGGCCCAAAGAATGTCATGCAGCCGCGTCTCCGGCCCGCCCAGGACGAAAAGCCCATTTTTGTCATGATTTTTTGTCATAGAAGTAGGACCCCACCACATCTATGATGATACCGGGTTTTGTCACAATTATCGTCATAGAAGTGTCATTAGTATGACAGAAAATTTTTCGTTCGGCCCAAAATGTCACGGATGTGTCTTTTTTTTGTAGTGTGAGTGTCAGCCCCGTACCAAATGTTTGATTATCGCCTGTTGTGACCAGCATAATGGGGTACAACCTTATATGATCATATCCACAGACTTGACAGAAGAATTTTGTTCATGACTAGCTGCCCTTTGATGCTGCACATAAGTGAGGGCACATGCTTCAAGACTGTTATTCACCATCCTGATTATTCATTCTATCGATATATCCATGGGGATAGTAAGTTGTGTGATGCTTTACCATAGTTGCTAGAGTCAAACTGTTGAATTGACCTTCGGTCTGACTTCACAGTCTCAGATACTTGCAACTGACAAATTTGAGCATATACTTTTAACTGAGCAGGTTGTCTGGATATGGGGTCCTTCCAAAATTGAGCAGACCCCTTAGGTGAATATTCATGGTGATCAATACCGACTCATACTGTCTGGGGTATCTGCACCATGTGGGTCATGCAACAATTATCAGTCTTGCTCCTTCATTACTGTTTTCTTTGTCTGGATCCTTGGCTGGAAGAGCTTGGTCATATTGCTTCTTTGTGTGACCATTGGTACTGTCGGGTGTAATATTCTGGTAGGCGTACCCTTATCCTCATGGCAGGTTCATCACCTCTCAAGTTCTGACCGTAGGGAAAATGATTATCTGGACCCTTGCAAGAAATCGGCAAATAAATCAGTAGCCACCAGAACGGTCTTTACAACTCAGATCTGGGACATTACTGAAATAACTCAACCACGGCTCAAGACGGCCAAAAAGCGGCTCAGAACATGAGACCATGTTGATAAGAAGAAAGTGGCAGTTCCCTAAGACGGCCGAAAAGCAGCTCAGAGCAAAGGGCCACTGTCACAAAAAGAAACTCAACAGCTATACGAGACGGCCGGAAAGCAGCTCAGAACTCGTGACAGTTAGAGAAATATAAAGTCGGCATCCACCCCGTATGGCCAAAGACAGCTCAGATCACAGGCGTGGTGCTGGCACTGGAGAAAAGTTGACAAGGGCTCATCAGGATCACATTCCAGGTTCACAGGTACTTGTACAGAGCTCACTATTGTCGTCAATCTTCATAGTCCTTTGTCACACTGAGGTGTATATCTGACTTCCTTCTTTTAACAATACTCCTGTGGTGGTCAGATTCATCATTGTTCGAGTGACTTGCAAGACCTTGGTGGTATGCTCACTGCATATATATATGCGAATCTGATTCCCGAGGCAGACTTGTGTTCTGACTGATTCTTGCTTCTGAACAAACTTTTGCGGATCTGATTCTTGGGATTTACTGTCGAATGCTGTCAATTCATAGTGTAATCTTGCACGGGAAGTCATCCAGGTATCATACTGAGGAAGATAAACGAATCTTGCCTTGGAAGCTTCTCTGGTAGCTTGCAAGGGAAGACTGGGTTGCTTACACCAGAAGCTTCTCCTTGTGATATATGGACTGATTATCACATACCATCTTAATATTTCTGCTGTCAATTACTTGCACGAAACGGGGTTTGCTGGACTATCCTCCTTTCTGGGTATTGAATAAATGGCACATTCTTGCTTTCTTCCAGGTATATCATGTTTCATATTCATCCTCAAAGAAGAATCAAACCTTGCATCTGAATCATACCTTTGACTGATAATATACTGTCGATCTTGCACACAATTTATCTCCTTGCTGATTTGATCATTTATGCTATGATGAGTGCACACTGAGGGAGACTTGATTATCCATATGCACACTAATGCAAACTTGATTCTCAAGATCAGATATTCCCCATTTCACTACAGTTGGCTGAGAATTCCATTCTGTTTAGCTGAGTTTACAAATACTTGAATTCCTTGCTCATTCTTCGGGTCCAGTGTCGGTTGACGAGCAACTTTAATAAGGGGAAAATATGTAACACCAAAGGCCCAAAGAAAGAAGCAAAAGAAACAACAAAAACAAAAGCACACAAGCATACAAATAATAATATAATCAAGCAACGTCACATATTACTGCTACTCACAACAATAATATGCATGCACACCTAAGCACACAAATCTCGCGAAAACTCCGGTATTACGATCTAATATGTTGTGACTGGGTGCACGAAAGTGAATCTGCGTGTGGAAGGAGTTGATGTAGCCAAGGCTACACCAAGTGCTGATTGAACACCGGTTGCATCTTGACGGATACACAGGTGAGGACGGACTTGGTGATCATGTAGCGAGACACGAGGTCACGACCACATCATTATCAAGCACGGAAGGGAACCGTACACGTCCAAAGAATGGGATGGCAGGGTAGGATAACGGTGGAAAACCAGGCTTTCTGGCATTGCCCTTTTCTGATGACAAAGATCAGTAAGGGTTGCCAAAGGGACGAGATGGAAGGCACGATTTGGGACAGAGACAAGTCTATCACCGAAACGATATGGGTGGGTGGCGGAAAGATATCGATGCGATATCCGAGCATAACTACTGCAAATGGTGTCTGGAACACTTGGTACTAGGGCATCATCTGTTGTGGCAGAGGTGACGCCAAACACCGAAGAGCGGGTATGCCAAGAGGGAGGGTGCGAGTAGTGGATCAAAACCGATACCACCTACACACGCAAGATTATTATCAGTGACCAGATAATAATCTATATGCATGCTATGCAACAAACAAATGCAGCAATCAAGTGCAACAAACCAACTGGAGTCTATACTACCGCTTTCTAACGCTCGCGCGAGCTAGGGCGTCCTACAGTCAGACCTGCTCTGATACCAAGCCTGTGGCACCCCGGCTCAGAGAAACCGGAACGCCCCGTATTCCAGCCCAGGGATCAAGGAGAAGTCTTCTGGAATACGAACTGATTAGCATAGAACTAACCAGCTCTTTATTACAATCTAAATGGATACAAGGGATTACATCGGCACGGCGACACTACGCCTGCCACGGTTGCTGCATGTAAGTAGCAGAACAACACGAAGCAGCGGAATAACTCTAGCAGCGGAACATTGATGATGTTTGCCAAGACTACGTCGGTGGTTCCCCCAAGAGTAGAGGATGATGTAGCACAGCAACGGTAGGTATTTCCCTTAGTAATGAAACCAAGGTATCAAACTAGTAGGAGAACCAAGCAACAAAACATAAACAGCCCCTGCACACAAATACCAGCCACTCGCAACCCGACGTGTTAAAGGGATTGTCAATCCCTTTCGGGTACGGCGCCAGAAATTGGCACGGAGACGGGAGAAAATTGTAATAGATTGAAATAATAGATCGCAAATAAAATAAAGTGCAGCAAGATATTTTTTGTGTTTTTGGGTTCAATAGGTCTGAATAAAAATGCAAATGAAAAGTAGATCGCAAGGCAAATATATGAAGAAGAAGACCCGGGGACCGTAGGTTTCCCTAGTGGGTAAACAAATTACTGTTGGGAAATTGATAGAACTTCAAATAATTATGACAATATCCAGGCAATGATCAGTACATAGGCATCACATCCAAGATTAGTAGACCGACTCCTGCCTGCATCTACTACTATTACTCCACACATCGACCGCTATCCAGCATGCATCTAGTGTATTAAGTTCATGGAAAAACAGAGTAATGCAATAAGAACGATGACATGATGTACACAAGATCCGTTTATCTATATGGCGGTAGATATAGATCTCGTCTTTTTATCCTTAGTGGCAACGATACATATGTGTCGGTTCCCCTTCTGTCACTTGGATCAAGCATCGTAAGATCGAACCCACTACCGGGCACCTCTTCCCATTGCAAAATAAATAGATCAAGTTGGCCAAACAAAACCCAAATATCGGAGAAGAAATACGGGCTATAAGATATCATGCATATAAGAGATCAAAGAAACTCAAATAACTTTCATGGATATAAAAAGATATGACTGATCATAAACTCAAAGTTCATCAGATCCCAACAAACACACCGCAAAAGAGTTACATCATATGGATCTCCAAGAGACCATTGTATTGAGAATCAGCAAGAGAGAGAGAGAGAGAGAAAGCCATCTAGCTACTAACTACGGACCCGAAGGTCTACAAAGAACTACTCACGCATCATCGGAGATGCACCAATGGAGGTGGTGAACCCCATCCGAGATGGTGTCTAGATTGGATCTGGTGGTTCTGGACTCTGCGGCGGCTGGATGAATATTTCGACGCCTCCCCTAGGGTTTCTTGAATATTTGGGTATTTATAGAGCAAAGAGGCGGTCCGGGGGCACCCGAGGTGGGCACAACCCACCAGGGCGAGCCTGGGCCTCCAGGCATGCCCTGGTGGGTTGTGCCCCCCTCGGGGCACCCCCCAGGTGCAGCCAGGGCCCATTGCCTTTCTTCTGGCCCATAAAAAATCATCGTGGAGTTTCATGGCATTTGGACTCCGTTTGATATTGATTTCCTGCGATGTAAAAAACATGGAAAAATAGCAACTGGCACTTGGCACTATGTCAATAGGTTAGTACGAAAATATGATATAAAATGATTATAAAACATCCTAGATTGATAATAAAATAGCATGGAACAATCAAAAAGTATAGATACACCGGAGACGTATCAGCATCCCCAAGCTTAACTCCTACTCGTCCTCGAGTAGGTAAGTGATAAAAATAGAATTTTTGATGTGGAGTGTTGTTCATCAAGTCAAATCATATTCTTTTCTTTATAGTATTGGCATTTGGACTTTTATGTGATTCAAAGCAATAGTCTAGTTTTGACATAATAATTTAGATATTCAAGCATATCAACAAGCAACCATGTTTTTCATAATATCAATTCTAAAATAAGTTATCCCTAGCCCATCATGCTCAAACATTGATCCATTCATGAAACACACTCAAATATTAACTACACCCAATACTTGAGCACGATCATATTACCTCCTAGTTGGTGCTTTTGTAAGAGAAGATGGAGACTCAAATTTCAAAAAATAAAAAATTGCATAAAGTAAAAGAAAGGCCCTTCGCAGAGGGAAGTAGGGATTTGTAGAGGTGCCAGAGCTCAAAGCAAAAAATTAGAGATAAAACCATTTTGGGAGGTGTGTCCATCCCACCAACGAAAACGACTTAGAGTTCCGAACACTTTCCATGCTAAATATGCCATAGGCAGTTCCCAAACAGAAAATAAAAGTTATTCCTTTTTCCACCATTTCTTTCCCTCCATACCAACACTTTCCAAGGAATTTATTATTTGACAACATAAAGTAAATATTTTTTTGCATTTCGGGACTAGGCATCCCTAAGACCTTTGCCTTACTCTCGTGCAATGACAAGTGAATAAATACTCATCTTGAGAATAACACATCCAGCATGTAAAATATTAGCCACCCGTTACCGTTCCGCGAGCAAGACAAACACACAAGAGAGAAGTTTATTTTGAAAATTAGAGATGGCATATAGAAATTTGCTTAGAACGGCAAAAGAATACCACATATAGGTAGATATAGTGGACTCATGTGGCAAAACTGGTTTAAAGGATTTTGGATGCACAAGTAGAGGTCATACTTGGTGCAAAATGAAGGCTAGCAAAAAGATTGGGAAACGACCAACCAAGACACAAACAATCTCATAAGCAAGCATTAAGCATAATTAATACCGAATAATGCACCACAAGTAGGGTATAATTTTCATTGCATGATTATTGACTTTCGTGCATGCATAGGGAATCACAAACCTTAACACCAATATTCTTACTAGAGCACAATTACTCATCAACATAACTCACATATCACACCATCATATCTCAAAACTATTACTAAGAATCAAGTTTATTTTGTCCAGTGATCTTCATGACATTTTCTTTTTCTTTATCCTTCTTGGATATCTATCACTTTGGCACTAATTTTCATGTGTTGTTTTTCATAAGCTCAAACAAATATAAGTGAAGATCATGAGCATAACAAATTTTATTTCTCTCAAAATAATTTAAGTGAAGCAAGAGAGAATTTCTTTAGAATTTTACTAACTCTCAAATAAATCTAAGTGAAGCAAGAGAGCATTTCTTCAAAAATAACAAAGCACACCGTGCTCAAAAAGTTATAAGTGAAGCACTAGAGCAAGTCCTAGCTCATAAGAGATTTAAGTGAAGCATAGAGAGCAATTCTAACAAGTCATGATATAATTTTAGCTCTCTCAAATAGGTGTGTCCAGCAAGGATTGATGAATTAAAACACAAAATAAAACAAGCAAAGACACATATTATACAAGACGTTCCAAGCAAAACACATATCATGTGACGAATAAAAATATAGTCTCGAGTAAAATACCGATAGTTGTTGGAAGAAAGCGGGGATGCCACTCGGGGGCATCCCCAATCTTAGTTGGTTGCTCATTCTTGAATAATAGCTTGGGATGCCGGGGCCTCCCCGAGATTAGGCTCTTACATCCTTCCTTCATCCATCGTAAGATAACCCAAAACTTGAAAACTTCAATCACACAAAACTCAACAAAACCTTCGTGAGATCCGTTAGTGTAAGAAAAATAAACCACTACTATAAGTGCTGTATAAAACCAATTCATATTTTGTTTTCATATTATATCTACTGTATTCCAACTTTTCTAAGGCAAAAACTCATCAAAGAAAACCATAGAGCCATTAAAATAAGCACACAACACAAAGAAAACAGAATCTGTCAAAACAGAACAGTCTGTAGCAATCAGATTTGTTCGATTACTTCTGGAACTCCAAAAATTCTGAAAAACTAGGTGTCGGTGTCAAAACCAGCAGATCTCGGGTAGGGGGTCCCGAACTGTGCGTCTGAGGATCAAAGGTAACAGGAGACAGGGACACGATGTTTACCCGGGTTTGGGCCCTCTTGATGGAGGTAATACCCTACTTCCTGCTTGATTATCTTGGATGAATATGGGGTTTACAAGAGTTGATCTACCTCGAGATCGTAATGACTAAACCCTAGATGTCTAGCCTGTATGATTATGATTGTCTCTACGGACGAAACCCTCCGGCTTATATAGACACTGGAGGGACCTAGGGTTGTACAGTGTCGGTTTACAGAGGAAGCAATCTTCATATCCGAACGCCAAGCTTGCCCTCCACGTAAAGGAGAGTCCCATCCGGACACGGGAAGAAGTCTTCTCTCTTGTATCTTCATGGCCCATTAGCCCGGCCCACGTTACATAGCCCGGACGCCCGAGGACCCCTTAATCCAGGACTCCCTCAGTAGCCTCTGAACCAGGCTTCAATGACGATGTGTTCGGCGCGCAGATTGTCTTCAGCATTGCAAGGCGGGTTCCTCCTCCGAATACTTCAAAGTAGTCCTCGAACACAGAAAACGTGTCCGGCTCTGCGAAACAGACACCACACACAACCACAACAGGGTATAATATTTAACAAGTCCCATCTACTGACAACTTTTGTGGCGAGACGTTACGTCCCCTGCCTGGTTATTATTTTGAACCGTCTTTCAGCCTCTTGCTCCACGTTACGAGACGCGGTCTTTATTGGCACATCTTGTCAAAGCAGAGATCGTGACGGGGTTCTTATCAATATGGGCGTGGGTAATGCAACCGTGTCGTTTGAACAATCCCTCGGGAATAGGCGAGCTTTAAGGCCCGTGAGGAGGCGTTTGATATTCATCGCCTTTATAAAGGGGTACAGACCCGTGTTTCTCCCCCACGCCTACCTCTTCCTCAGCCTTTCAAGCCTCAAGCCCCAGTGCCCAGGTCTTGATTTCTCTCATTGCTACCAAGCCTTCGAGTTATGTCCGGATCTAGCTCCCAAGGCAGGTGGACGGCCTCCTCGGTCACCGAGGAAGATATCATGAAGCTCCGGGAGGCGAGGTACCTGACTACGGAAATCCCCCATAGGCTCCCTGCCAAGGGGCAGGTTATCCCCACACCAAAATCCTGCGAGAGGGTTGTATTCATCTCTCACTTCCTCCACGAGCTAGGGTTCGCTCTCCACCCCTTCGTTCGTGGCCTTATGTTCTATTATGTGCTAGATTTTCACGATCTAGCTTCGGACTCCTTTCTCCACATCTCGGCGTTTATCGTCATGTGTGAGGCTTTTCTCCGCATCCCCCCACACTTTGCCCTATGGCTCAAGACCTTCAATGTGAAGACGAAGATAGTCGACGGGGAGCAGGCGGAGTGCGGCGGTGCTATGGTGAGCAAGCTCGCCAATACTATCTGGCCAAAAGGTACCTTCACGGAAACCTCCAACTTATGGCAGCTGGAGTGATTCTATATCACCGAACCCAGCGGTACCAAATGGGCAGCCACGCCTGCGTTTCGATCCGTCCCTCCATTGCGACTCGCATCGTGGATTAATAAGGTGCTTGACTGGGGATCAACTGATGAAGTGCAGACGCTGCAAAGTCGTATCCAGAGCATCCTTGAAAAGGACACCGGCCTTATCAACATGATCCAGGTGATGCTAGTCCGCCGGACTCCCATGTCAGCGACGGCCTCTCCGCCTGTGGGAGTTCAATCCGGAAGGACCGCGGACCCTTCAGCAATTCTTTGGCACAACGCACAGAGGGATGTGGAAACTATTCTTCAAGACTCGAAAGCAGTGGCCGGACACATCTGAGGACATCGGCCTCGACTGCAACCATCCGGATACCTCGGTAAGCACCCAACTTCTGAACGCAACTCGATTGATTATCCCATAGCGATGTACTGAGAAACCTATCTTCGACCAGGGCTGGATAAAGAAGGTGGAACAAATTAGGTGTTCGGCTCCACTTCCTGAAGACTCAGCTGATCCTGTGTTAATGAGGATGCTGGCCCCGGCGCCGTATCAAATGCCGGCGAGGGAGGACAAGAAGAAGAGCAAAAGGGCTAAAGGTGGCCTCCGCTCTAAAGGACTGGATGCTACGTCCGGGGATACTGAAGCTCCCTCTTCTGAATACGAAGACAAAGGGGAAGAAGAAGCGGACATCCCTTCCCCCCACGGGAAGAAAAGGACCGCCTCCGAAGACTTGGAGGTGGAAGCACCCAAGAGAGGGAAGATATCCCTATCAGATGGTTCGGGTTCGGAAGCCGATGTTGACGCAGAGCTCCTCTCTAGGGACAAGCCCCTTGCCGAATCGTAAGTGAACAAGGATGCCCTAGACATGTCCCGTTCTTTTTGGTTTACAGGGGTAACATTTAAACTATATGTTTACAGTCCGGCCCGCTATCTACCTCAACAGTCCTCCTCATCAGGGGACTTGCCTCCAGAGATGATGGAAAGCGAGACGCCTCCACGAGCTTCCTCGCCCCTAAGGGCGGACGACTTCGAGGTGTCATCCCGGAGGATCTCCCCTGACCATCCAGCGGCGCGGGGGACAATGAAGACAGCGCCCGAAGGTGATGCTTCGACCGTCAAGGGTCCAGGGGAGGCAACCCCCACGGGGACCAACAATGAGGGCCCCGAACTATCCGGTTTACAGCCGAAGACGACTCTAGGGTCAAATAAGCCTACCCTTTTGAAGGGAGTTCGTACTCCCACAGCAGCCTCCGGGAATCCGGAGGTGCCGGATACACTGATGGGCACATTGCAAAGTGCGTCTATCTCAGAGGAACATCGTACCTTAATGGGTACGGTAGTTGAGAAGATTCTATCCGCAAGAAGCGGATTGAATGAGGCCTTCACGGGCCTGCTGAGAGGCTTCGAGGTATTCAATGTAATATCTTTAACTGCTCTTTACATGCAAAAATGCGCCTCTGTATAGATAGTAGCCCCTGAGACTCTGGTCAGTTTCCACAGGGAGGCGATCAGAGGATCAAAAAAGATATGCTCAGGAAGTAACATAATTAATTTGAAAACAGGCTGTTATGTCAATGGTGACTGCCCAAGCCGCGGAAGTTGCAGATTTAAAGCACAAACTTGGGTTAGCCGATGAGTGTCGGCGTTCTGGGAACGGGGGGTCCCTAGACTTGCCTGCCTGCGGCCCACGGCGTGGCCCCACAAGCGGGCCCGTACGACCCATCTTCACCAGCAAGCACTCAAGACCCTCGCGAGGCGGACGACACAAGACCTCCTCGGGAGCGGCCTCACCAGGCTGGCTCGCGAGGGGCGGAGAGATCAAGGCAAGGCAAACCTCGCGAGGTTCTCATGACGTGATCCATGACGACCAAGGCCAGGCGGGCACCAGACGGGCGCCAGCGCGCACAATGTCCTTGCTTCCTCTTTGGTGCTAAGGAGGCAAGCGCAGGCGAGGAGTTCCGAGGCATCAGGCAAAGGTTTCCATATCGGTGCAACGAGACCAAGACCAGCAGGAAGGCAAGACGGAGGTCACCGTGGAGCCCAAGACGGCGTCACCACCAGAGCCTTTGGCAGGCGAAGACTACTTTTGTCAGGATAAGTTGTACTAGTTGTCCCCTTTCAAATTGGTCTTTGTTGGCTCCCTTCCCGCTCAATATTTGGGAAGAGGACCAGGGCCTCTATAAATAGGGTTGCCACCACAGTAGAGGGCATCGGATCCTCACCTACCAGAATTCATCTCGAGCGGTCCTCACACCCACCAAGCACAAGAACACCTCACCTCAGGAGGCTGTTCTTCCCCTTGTACTGTTCATCCTCAGCCCAAGATTCAATCCACCACCACCACACTAGAGTAGGGTATTACACCACAACGGTGGCCTGAACCAGTATATATCTTGTGTCTCGTGTGTTGTGAGTTCGTCGTGCTTAGCCTAGAGATCGTGAAGCGTGTGAGGGCGTGATCGGTGAGGGGGAGATCTTCGCGCACACCCCAGTGTTCGAACCTTAAGGGTTTTGCCGGAACCCGAAATCCGACATTTGGCGTGCTAGGTAGGGGTGCGCCGGAGTTTTCCTTCCGTTGATCTGCTCTACACCGCCGCTGTGCTCCGCCCCCATGGCAAGCACAACGCTTCCCGCTCCCGCGACCGATGCCAGCGATGGGGCCAGGGGCTCCGGGCCCTTGCTCCCGTCTTGCGGCGGGTGCAGTGGCCACCTAAGTTCAAGCCGGAGATGCCACCGCGTTACGACGGCGTGGCGGATCCGGTGGCTTTCCTGCTAGCGTACGAGGAAGTCGTGCTCAAGGCCGGGGGCGACGACAAGGTCATGGCCAACTGGCTTCCCATGGCCCTGACTGGCGTGCCGCGCACCTGGCTGCTCAACCTCCCTGGAAACACAGTGGCATCTTGGGAGGAGCTGCACGATCTCTTCGTCGCGCGCTTCGCGGCACCGACACCCCACGCGGTCGCGGCCCTCCTCGGCGGCTCGCAAGCACCGCCCTCAGATCGTCACATCAAGTCGTTCCTTCGCCAGATCGGCACCACTTCCAAGCGCCCGGGGGCTCCACCGGGCTGGGCCGCGCCCGAGGCTGACCTCACCTTCGACTCAGGGGATCATCCCGTCTCCACCGCCAGCTCGGGTATGCTCCCAATGCTTTGCACTCCCACCATCTGCAACGTGGCCTTCACCAAGACCCTCATCGACGGTGGCGCCGGCCTCAACGTGCTCTCCGTGGAGGCCTTCGGCCTCCTTCACGTACCACTCAAGCGGCTCCGCCTCAACAAGCCTTTCTCAGGAGTTGGTGGCGGCACCACCCACTCCCTGGGGCAGATCCGCCTTCCTGTCACCTTCGGCACGCACGACAATTACCGCACTGAGCTGGTCGACTTCGACATCGCCGCATCGGCCACCCGTACAACGCCATCCTCGGGTACCCAGCTCTGGCCCAGTTTATGACAGCAACCCATCCGGCTTACAACCTCATGAAGATGCCTGGGAGCAAGGGCGTCCTCACCATCGAGGGGGACACCAAGGAGGCCCTGGTGGCGCTCAAGCTTGCCCTCAAGACCGCCGCGGTGGCACAGCCCGCCGGCGCGGGCGCCTCCGAGGCCAAGGGAGCGGCACCAACCAAGAAGAAGCAGTTGTTCACCCAAGACAAGGCAGAAACCAAGCAGGTGACGGTCGATGAGGACGGGTCCTACAGAGCCGCCTTTACCATAGGTGCCGACCTCAACCCTGACCAGGAGGAAGCATTGGTGAAGGTCTTGCGCGCAAACAAGTAGATATTCGCATGGGAACCCAAACAGCTGGTGGGGGTCCCAAGAGAGGTGATTGAGCATCACTTAAAGGTGTGCCCCAATGTACGCCCCGTGAAGCAGCGGGCGAGACGACAGTCCACGGAGAAGCAGGCCTTCATCGTCCAAGAGACTCACAAGCTGGAGGCGGCGGGTGCCATTCGCGATGTTTTCGGTACCCCGAGTGGCTGGCGAACCCCGTTGTTGTGCCGAAGAAAGGCGGGAAGGAGCGCATGTGTGTCGACTTCACCAACCTCAACAAGGCCTGCCCCCAAGATCCGTTCCCGCTTCCACGCATTGACCAGATCGTTGACTCCACCGCCGAGTGCGATTTGCTGTGCTTCCTAGATGCGTTCTCGGGCTACCACCAGATCAAGATGGCAGTAGAAGATGTGGAGAAGACCACCTTCCTGACCCCATGTGGGGTGTACTGCTATACTTGCATGCCTTTCGGACTGCGCAACGCGGGAGCGACCTTTCAGCGGTTGATGCACATCGCCTTAGGGCGGCAGCTCGGGAGAAACGCGGAGGCCTACGTCGACGACATTGTGGTGAAGTCTCGGGAGGAGAGAACCTTGACTCAAGACCTGGAGGAGACCTTCGCAAGCCTGCGCCATGTGAACTTGCAACCCAACCAGAGAAATGCGTATTCGGTGTCCCTTCCGGCAAGCTGCTGGGTTTTCTCGTATCCCACAGAGGGATCGAGGTGAACCCCGAAAAGGTCAAGGCAATCAAAGACATGAGCCCACCGCAGACCCTCTGTGACGACCCGAGACCGACGCTCCAGAAGACTTCCATATATTTCGTGTTCGCCGTGTGTTTTATTTTGTTTGCTACATTCATCATGTCATCATCCGCATTGCATCGGCACTCGTTGTCGTCATTGTTTTTTTTAAACTTGCATCCGCTCGTAGTTGCCGCGTCCCCCCTTGCTTTTGTTGACCGTTCCGAGACCAATCTTGTTCTTCGTTTTCCCTCTTTTCTAAACCGGAGTCTCTTTGCACAACGCATCGACCCCTCGCCCGTGTCCGAAACTCCCCCTGTCCCGACCCGGACTATCGTTACCGTTGGGTCCAGATCATCCCCAAACATCTATAAAACATGTCCGTTTTCTTTATTGGACTCCCTAGCCTATTTATTCTCGTCCGTCGGTTTTCGATCGGAAGGTCCAAATTCTCCCCCTTCCCTATATATAGTCCACCCACATGCCTATTTGGACAAACCCTAAACCAACTCCCTAAAATTCCTCCACCCCGCCGCCAGACCAGATCCACCTCGGGATCCTCCCGCCGCCAGCTCGCACCACCATGCATCCAATCCTGCAGCCTCCACCATCCCTGGCCGTCAGATCATTGATCCAACGGCCTCCCTTGTGCCCCAGTTTCCCCAGAGCCTCGTGCCCCGCAGCTGGCCCCGATCCACATCGAGGCGAGCTCGTCCCCGAGCCCCAGGGAGCCGCCGTTCCCGTCTGCCGCCGGCGACCGAACCTACAGCTAGAGAGATGAGCGCCCACACCTCTCTCCCTTCTTCTCCTTCCTCTGGTTTCTTTCTCTCAATCCTCTCTCTCTTCTGTTGCCATGGACAGGAGCTCGCCGCCGCGTTGATCTGCCTCCGCCGGCGTTCGAAGTTCCCGTGGAGCCCGGATCTGGCACCCCGGCCCTGGGTTCGCTCCTCCTCCGCCCGGTTCCAGCAAGCACCGGCGTCCTGCCGTTCTCTTTCGACGCCGGAGCTCCCGCAAGTCATCTCCGACGCCGGTCCTCATCTGCAGCCCCCAGCCTCGCGCGCCTCCTGCAATTCTCCCGCACGAACCCGGTGAGGCCCTCCTCGCGCCTCCACGTGCACGACCACCACGAACGGGGGATCTCCATGCCGTGGCCGACTGCCTCCTCTCAAGCCCGGCGCCGCCAAGCTGCTTCCTCGCCAGATCCGCCTTCCCGCCGACGACCTCGACCCCCAGCGCCTCCGCAAGCCGCTGCCGCTGAGCCTCTGCTTCGAGCCGCTGCGTCCCTCTGTCCATCTCGAGGGAATATCCTATTTGCCGCTCGCTGCGGCAAGTTGTCGCGCGGACGCACAGGGAGATCAATGGAGGGTTCGCGCATGGCCGGCCCGTAAATACGAACCTTCTCATTTGTTCCCAGCTGGTTTTATCCGGTTTTGGGAACTTTCTAGGAGCTTCCTAACACTTTTTTCTGTTTCTTTTCGTTTTTCGTTTTGCTTTTTCCTGTTTATTTTTTCTTCTCTATCTTTTCCTTTTCATTCCTTTTCTACTTTTTCAACTTTTCTTTTTCACCTTTTTTCTTTCTGTTCATTTTCTTTATTTTTCCTCCTCTTCACTTTTTCATTTTTCATAATTTTAAAAATGTTCAAACTATTCAAATTTTGTTTGCATGTAAAAATATTCGTTCTTTACAAAAATGTTGGAAGTTTAAAAAATTGTTCGCTTATTGAAAAATATGTTCAAATTTTAAAAAATATGTTCCGGTTTTAAAAATATTGTTCATGTAAAATGTTCGAATTTCCAAACTTGTTTGAGATTTTTAAAAAGATTCTAAATTTTCAAATTTGTTCTTCAATTTTAAAAAATGTTCGTGCTATCTAAATTCCTTTCTTTCAAAAATGTATTTGATTTCTCAAATTTTGTTCACAAATTCAAAATATTCATAGATCTAAAATTTTGTTCATAATATTCAAAAAATGTTCATCCTTTCAAATTTTGTTTAGGAGTTTGAAAAAATGTTCCTCTTTCAAAATTCATTCGCAAATTTAAGAAAATTGTTCGTGTTTTCCAATTTTGTTCGGTAGTTTAAAAAATTGTTTCTATGTCAAATTTTGTTCACAATTTTCAAGAATGAGTCTGTTTCTGATTTTGTTTGGGAGTTTCAAAAAATGTTTGAATTTTTAGAAAAATGTTAACGAATTTGAAAAATGTTCATCTTCTTTTCTTGTTTTTCTGCTTATTTCCTCCTTTTCCTTTTTCCTTTTTAGAGTATTTCACAGTTCTAAAAAATGTTACTGATTTGATAAAACTTTTCATATTTCTCAAAAAATGTTCGAAAATTAAAAAAAATCATTTTCAAATTTTTTCTGAGTTTGAAAAAATGTTCTTGTTTCAAAAATTGTTGACGGATTCCAAAACTATTCGCATTTTCGAATTATTGTTCAGAGTTTCAAAAAATGTCACTTTTAACAAAAATTTGTTCACAGATTCAATAATGTTAGTGATTTTCAAAGAAGTGTTCATTTTATCAAAAAATTGTTCGGATATTCAATAAATGTTCGAGCATTTTTTCTTCTTCTCAAACTTGAAAGGTGTTTGCCTTAAAAAACATATTTCCAAAATAATGTTCGCATTTAGAATTTGACAAAATGCTCGGATCTATATTACATGTAGTTTCGCGCGCCATTGCAAACCAAGAAGCTCATCTATCCTGTTGGCTAGGCTCTTGCATAAGCAACAACAGGCCCCTGGTTCGATCCCTTCCTCGAGCACACTTTTTGGGGATTTTTCATTGTGTTACGCTAATGGGCCGGCCCAGCTGGAGTCGCGCCTGTGCGTCCGCTTGGCAATTCGCCGCAACGAGCGGCGCATAGGAACTCCGTGTCTCGAGCGCCAAGCCTGCGCCCCTGCCTCGCGTTGACCGTGGCCTCGACGAGTCCAGCGTCCTGGCCCAGCGGGCCTGCCCCACCGACTGGGCCAAAGCCCATGGTGAGCCACCGCTGGGCCCCCCTTCCACTGTTGGCCCAAGTGCAGATTCGGCACGTAGATGTTTTTTTCCAGTTCTGCGAATTTGGTTATTTTTCCAGAGAGTGCAGTTTTACAGAAAACCCCCTCATGTTCATGCGTGTAATAACTAATTAACCATGCATCAGTTTAAAATGATTTAAATATGAAAAGTGCCTAGAATTTTATCTAGTTTCATAATATGTGACTTACATCCATGTTAAAAATGTTAAAAATGTTGTTTGATTAAATTTGCTCAAATGCCATGCTAAAATGTTTTATTTCATAACTAAATAACTGTAGCTCCAAATTTAATAAACTTTATACGTAAATGGGGTAGAAAAATGCCTAGTTTAACATGGTGCACTTTATTTTGCTGTTTAACAACATTAAAATTGTGTTTAGGGCAGAACAGTAGAAAATTCAAAATATGCATATGGGGATTTTCCGGAATTGTTGTTTGTTGTTCCGGCCTCATTTAAACTTGCCTAAATAGTTAGTTTACTTATGCTTCACCCCTTGCCATGTTTAATAACATTTAATATTATTGGGTACATAACCTAGAGAGAACTAAATAATTGAGCTCCACTTAATTTGTAGTGTTGTTTGTTGCACTTTGCCATGTTATGCATCTTTAAAACGGACATGCATCATCCTTGGTTGTGCATCATGCCATGTTTATGCTTGTGTGTTTACCATGTTGCTTGCTTCTTTCCAGTTTGCTTCTCTCGTTAGCTTTGGTTTCGTTCCGGAGTTGTGAGGATTCGTTCGACTACGTCCGTTTGTCTTCTTCATGGACTCGTTCTTCTTCCTAGCGGGATTTCAAGCAAGATGACCATTACCCTCGATATTATTTCTATCTTTGCTTGCTAGTTGTTCGCTCTATCACTATGTCGCGCTACCTACCACTTGTTTATCATGCCTCCCATATTGCCATGTCAAGCCTCTAACCCACCTTCCTAGCAAACCGTTGTTTGGCTAAGTTACCGCTTTTGCTCGGCCCCTCTTATAGCGTTGTTAGTTGCAAGTGAAGTTGAAGATTGCTCCATGTTGGGACATGTTTATGTTGGGATACCACAATATCTCTTATTTAATTAATGCATCTATATACTTGGTAAAGGGTGGAAGGCTCGACCTTATGCCTGGTGTTTTGTTCCACTCTTGTCGCCCTACTTTCCGTCATACCGGTGTTATGTTCCTTGATTTTGCGTTCATAACGCGGTTGGGGTTATGGGACCCCCTTGACAGTTCGCTTTGAATAAAACTCCTCCAGCAAGGCCCAACCTTGGTTTTAACATTTGCCACCTAAGCCTTTTTCCCTTGGGTTCTGCAGACTCAAGGGTCATCTTTATTTTAAACCCCCGGGCCATTTCTCCTCTGAGTGTTGGTCCAAACCAGAGCACCGTGCGGGGCCACCTTGGGGAAACTCAAGGACTGGTTTTACCTGTACGCTTCGCTCATCCGGTGTGCCCTGAGAACAAGATACGTGCGACTCCTATCGGGATTTGTCGGCACATCGGGCGGCTTTGCTGGTCTTGTTTTACCATTGTCGAAATTTCTTGTAACCGGGATTCCGAGACTGATCGGGTCTTTCCGGGAGAAGAAATATCCTTCGTTGATCGTGAGAGCTTGTGATGGGCTAAGCTGGGACACCCCTGCAGGGTATAACCTTTCAAAAGCCGTGCCCGCGGTTATGTGGCAGATGGGAATTTGTTAATGCCCGATTGTAGAGAACTTGACATTTGACTTAATTAAAATGCATCAACCGCGTGTGTAGCCGTGATGGTCTCTTTTCGGCGGAGTCCGGGAAGTGAACACGGTTTTGGTTATGTATGAGTGTAAGTAGTTTCAGGATCACTTCTTGATCACTCCTAGCTTCTCGACCGTTGCGTTGCTTCTCTTCTCGCTCTTATTTGCGTATGTTAGCCACCATATTTTGCTTAGTGCTTGCTGCAGCTCCACCTCATTACCCCATCCTTCCTATAAGCTTAAATAGTCTTGATCTCGCGGGTTTCGAGATTGCTGAGTCCTCGTGACTCACAGGTTCTACCAAAACAGTTGCAGGTGCCGATGATACCAGTGCAGGTGATGCTACCGAACTCAAGTGGGAGTTCGAGGAGGAACTTGGTCGTTACTATGTTTCGTTTCCGGTTGATCAGTACTAGAGCCCAGTTGGAACGATCGGGGATCTAGCAGTTGGGTTATCTTCTTTTCTTTTGGCTTTGTCCGTAGTCGGACTATGTGTGTACTCTGAATGATGTATGTTTAATTAATGTATTGTGTGAAGTGGCAATTGTAAGCCAACTCTTTATCTCATTCTTGTTCATTACATGGGATTGTGTGAAGATGACCCTTCTTGCGACAAAACGACAATGCGGTTATGCCTCTAAGTCGTGCCTCGACACGTGAGAGATATAGCCGCATCGTGGGCGTTACACCCTCAAAGAGATGCAGAAGCTTGCCGGTCGTGTGACTGCGTTGGGGCGCTTTATCTCCAAGCTGGGAGAGCATGCCCTACCGTTCTTCAAGCTAATGAAGAAGAAGGGCCCATTCGAGTGGACTTCGGAGGCTGACCAAGCGTTTCAAGACCTCAAGAGATACCTAACCAGCCCTCCAGTGATGGTAGCGCCTCGACCCCTCGAGCCCTTGGTGCTCTACCTGTCTGCCACACCCCACTCCGTCAGCGCAGCGCTGGTAGCCCTCAGAGAAGAGCGCCAGGTCAAGGGCCCGTCAAGTGGAACCACCGGGCCGGACGGAGCGGCGCGGCACCAAGGCGAAGATCCTGAAGCAGCGACTGCTTCGGCAGACCACAAAGCCCCTGAAGCTGAAGACCCCGAAGAGACACCTCAACCCCCGAAAGCCGAGGGCTCCGTCAGCTCTCCCGCCCTCGTCGAGCACCCAGTGTATTTCGTCAGAACAGTGCTGCGAGATGCGAGGGCACGATACCCCAGGCCTCAGAAGATCCTACTCGCGCTCCTGGTGGCCTCGCGCAAGCTGCGCCACTACTTCCAGGGTCATCCCATCAAGGTCGTCTCGGCTTACCCACTGGAAAGAGTGCTCAGGAGCCCCAATGCTGCCGGGAGAGTCGCTGAATGGAACATCAAGCTACAAGCATTTGACTTGGAGTTCAGCACGACCAGGGTCATCAAGGGGGCTGCGCTCGCAGATTTTGTGGCGGAATGGACCGACGTCCCAGAGCTCGAAGCAGGCGAGGACCAATCCCTATCTCCAGGAAGCGAAGTGCCGGACGACTGGGTCATGTACTTCGACGGCGCATTCTCACGCCAGGGCGCAGGGGCTGGAGCGGTGCTCATCTCACCCACCCAGGACAAGCTCTACTACACCGTGCAGCTCTGCTTCCAGCAGGGCGAGAAGGTCTCCAATAACATAGCAGAGTACGAGGGCCTCATAGCTGGACTCAGGGCTGCGGTGGCCCTAGGGGGGAGGCGTCTCACCATCAAGGGCGACTCGCAGCTCCTCGTCAACTTCTCCAACAAGGTATATGAGCCAAAGGACGAGCACATGGAGGCATACCTCACGGAGGCGCGCAAGATGGAGAAGCAGTTCTCGGGTCTGGAATTACAGCATGTGCCCCATGGCACCAACAAGGAAGCGGACGACATCGCCAGTAGAGCATCCAAGCGGCTACCCCAAGAGCCTAGCGTCTTTAAGGAGCGGCTCTTCAAGCCATCAGCAACGCCATCGCTCTCAAGAACAGCGCTGCCTCGTGAGGAGCTCCCTCAACCACCTGCCTCAGGAGCCCCGGCCTGCGGCCCGACCTCGGGAGCACGGTTGCTCTTGGCGCTCGAACCTCAGGAGGGGTGCTAGATCAAGGAATTCAAGCAATACCTGACGCAAGGGACGCTGCCGGAAGAGGAGGAGGACATGGAGCGTGTAGCCCGACAAGCCATGCCGTACTGCATCCGGGACAGTGAGTTATACAGGAAGCGGCCAAATGACATTTCCCTACGTTGCATCTCCAGGGAGCAAGGAAGAGAGCTGCTGACTGACATACATGGCGGGGACTGCGGGCACCACTCATCGTCACGGACCCTCGTCGGCAAGGTGTTTCGCAGTGGATTCTACTGGCCCACGGCACTCAACGATGCCGCTGAGCTGGTGAGGTCCTGCGAGGCCTGCCAGTTCCACGCCAAGCAGATTCATCAGATGGCTCAGGGCCTCCAGACCATCCCACTCTCATGGCCGTTCGCGGTCTGGGGGCTGGATATCTTGGGCCCATTCCCTCGAGCGCCTGGGGGCTACCGCTACCTCTACGTCGCCATCGACAAGTTCACCAAGTGGGTGGAGGTAGAGGCCGTCCGCACCATCCCAGCTGGCTCCGCGGTCAAGTTCATCAAGGGTCTCATGAGCCGCTTTGGAGTCCCCAACCGCATCATCACCGACAATGGCTCACAATTCACTAGCAATCTCTTCAAAACATATTGTGCTAACCTTGGAACACAGATCTGCTACGCTTCCGTGGCACACCCCAGGAGAAGTGGCCAAGCCGAGCGTGCCAACGGGGAAGTCTTGAGGGGCCTCAAGACCAGGACCTTCAAGAAGAAGCTCGAGGCCTGCGGCAGGGGCTGGCATGACGAGCTCCAGTCCGTGTTGTGGTCCATCCGCACCACCGCCATCAAGCCTACAGGCGAGACACCGTTCTTCCTCGTCTACGGAGCAGAAGCGATTCTCAAACACGAGGTCAGGCATCGCTCCGCGCGGGTCCTGACGTTCGATGAAACGGAGCAGGACACCATGCGGGGGATGGATCTCATGCTGGGGGAGGAACGCCGCCGTGAAGCCTCGCTCTGAGCTGCGAGGTACTAGCAGGCGCTGCGGCGGTACCACTGCTGCAGCGTCCGCTCCAGGACGCTCGAGGTGGGTGATCTTGTCCTGAGGTGGGTGCTCTCCAGGGAAGGGCTACACAAGCTCTCACCCATGTGGGAGGGCCCGTTTCGGGTCGCCCATGTCTCCACGCCTGGCGCCGCGTGCCTGGAGACTTGGGACGGGATCCCCATCCAGAACGCCTGGAACATCCAGCACCTCCGGAAGTTCTACCCATGAAGAAAGGCCCAACGCCTATGAAGAAGGCCCAGTTCCTGTGAAGGTCTCCGCTCGTGACACTCTCACGTAATAATGAGTGGGGCTGTACATGCCCCGGAGTCTCAGGAGAGCCGCCCTCGGGCCTCTGGGGCTCCCTCCCACGTCCTAGTGGCAGCACTTAGCTCCGCGCTGGTGAGAAGAAAAGAAGACTAGACTAGGTGCCGGACGTGGCTTTTCATTTGCTTTCCATAGTTGGCTTGCTCTTCTTTAATCGAAATTTGCCTTCCGATGTGGCTTGCCGATCTGATTCTTTTGCCTTCAGCCTACTTTTTCCATCCTCGCTTCCTTGTTTTGGCCCATACTCTCCCTCGAATACCTCGCGAGGGTGCTGGACGGGCGCCCTCGTGAGCGTTTTTCCTGTTTTTCGCGAGGCACCCTCACTCGAGCTCGCAAACTGGCGCACCTCCCTCATGTCCGTACCCCTTGGGTACCGCGACACGGATCACTGGGTCGTGGCTGGCTGCGCCTACAACCAGGGCTCGGTGAATAAGAATTTTCTAACGAAATTTTGCAGTCCCCAAACGCCTCCTGAGCCACGGAAACCTCGTGAGGCGCGCAGCTACTACTTCAAGCGCGTTAAGCTAAGTTATTCCTACATGCCTATACAAAATATTGATATTGCGGCACAACTCAAGAACAATAAGCATAGCATAACAACTAGGAAATCATAGTCTGTTGCACACCCCCACTGGGCTCCATACTTGTCTCTCTCTCAATACAGGAAGGAAAGGAAGGATGAAACAAAAGCAACGCTTGCACCCATAGCAGCCCGCGAGGACGGGCCCATGGTGCCTTGCCGGGCTGACCAAGACCCCTCCTCGCGCTTCACCGGGGCGCGGCGACGAGACAACCCGCTACCGCCCTCGAGGCGGGCACGCCGGCGAGGAGGCTGGTCGTAGCCGCCGCTGCTAGAGCCGTAGCTGGACGAGCCGCGGTCGGCACCAGGGGCGGGCTCGTCTTCATCCTCGTCACGACCATCGCCAAGGCCGAGCACCTCGTCGCCGTCGTTGATCTCGGGGCAGCACCCGGCGCGGCGACCGTCTTCCCCAAACACCCTCACGTAGAGGGTCGCGTCACCGTCATACTTGAAGTGGAGGGTGCACCGCCTGCCCAGGCCTCGCGCGCGGGCAAACGTCTGCCAGCCGCGAGCCAGGGCTATGTTGCCCACGACGGAGACCTCAACCGCGACCCAGGAAGCCCTGCTACAGCAGCCGTCCGCCTGCAGCCAGAGCCCGCCTGGAACAACGGCCGGCAGCTCGTCGACGAAGAAGCGTGGGAGCTGAAGCCAGTTGCCGGCCGGGTTCTCCAACCACACGACGATCTCTGGCAGCACCTCCGCCGAGTGAAAGCACGGCCGGGGAGGCCGCGCGACCACGGCGCGTCTTCCTTCATCAACAGGGCTGCCATGACCAGGGCGACCCCCCCCCCGCGCGAAGCGGCACCGCCGCGGCCGCGGGGGGGCACGGAGGGGGTTGCGGTGTGCTTGCGAGGACGGTCGTATCCATGCTTGGGCGCCGGAGAGCCGGGCTCCTCACGACGAGCCTTCCCCTTCTTCGCGGCCGAGAACCTCTTCGCAGGCGCCATGAATGTCGCTACTGGCAGTGCAGCGAGGAAGAAGAAGCGAGCGGAGCAGGAAGGGATGTGCGACGGGGGCTCTGCCCCCTCCTCATTTATAGCGAGGGAAGGCCAACCGGCGACCCCCACGATCATAGGTAATGATGATTTCTCTCTGCATGCAGCAAGGACTCGTCAAATCGGGCAGTTGCCGAGGTAGCGTGGCAAAGCGGAGACGCCCATGTCCTATCAACCGCCACGCGTCGACCAAGGCCGCAGGCTATTGGGGCCCGCGGCGCTCCACACTTGCCCTTTGGCTTCGCCTCGAAGCCAAGCCCGATTGCGCCTTGGGCCCGGGGGCTACTGTCGGCGTTCTGGGAACGGGGGTCCCCAGACTTGCCTGCCTGCGGCCCACGGCATGGCCCCACAAGCAGGCCCGTATGGCCCATCTTCACCAACAAGCACTCAAGACCCTCGCGAGGGGCCAAGCCTCGCGAGGTGGACGACACAAGACCTCCTCGGGAGCGGCCTCACCAAGCTGGCTCACCAGGGGCGGAGAGATCAAGGCAAGGCAAAGCTCGCGAGGTTCTCATGACATGAGCCATGACGACCAAGGCCAGGAGGGCACCAGCGCGCACAATGTCCTTGCTTCCTCTTTGGTGCTAAGGAGGCAAGCATAGGCGAGGAGTTCCAAGGCATCAGCCAAAGGTTTCATATCGGTGCAACGAGGCCAAGACCAATAGGACGGCAAGATGGAGGTCACCGTGGAGCCCAAGACGGCGTCACCACCAGAGCCTTTGGGAGGCGAAGACTACTTTTCTCAAGATAAGTTGTACTATAGCTGTCCCCTTTCAAATTGGCCATTGTTGGCTCCCTTCCCGCTCAATATTTGGGAAGAGGACCAGGGCCTCTATAAATAGGGTTAGCCACCACAGTAGAGGGCATCGGATCCTCACCTACCAAAACTCATCTCGAGCGATCCTCACACCCACCAAGCACAAGAACACCTCACCTTAGGAGGCTGTTCTTCCCCTTGTACTGTTCATCCTCAGCCCAAGAGGCAATCCACCACCACCACACTGGAGTAGGGTATTACACCACAACGGTGGCCCGAACCAGTATAAATCTTGTGTCTTGTGTGTTGTGAGTTCATCGTGCTTAGCCTAGAGATCGTGAAGCGTGTGAGGGCGTGATCGGTGTGGGGGAGATCTTCACACGCACCCAGTGTTCGAACCTTAAGGGTTTTGCCGGAACCCGAAATCCGACAATGAGGACATTACCCTTATTAACAGGCGGCTCGACGAGGCACAAGGTATGTTTTTGGGATAGCCCGCTTATGCATGTATAATAGTATGAGCACGAAGCTGAAAATTATATATTGTGACATGCATAACTATATATGGTGCTACCGCGGTTGAGACCCTTCGGGCCGAGCTTGCCCGGCCAAGGAGCAGGCCAGAGTGAGCAATGCGGCTGCCAACAAGGCGACTGCTGATTTAAAGGCCGAATAGGCCACTCGGCGCCAGTGCGAGGAGAGAATATCTACCATGGAGCGAGAGCTAAAGGATGCCACTGGCAAATGCAAATCACTTGAGGAGGATAACAAAGCCAAGGCAGCCGAACTTGACAAAGCCTTACAAGAGGCGAGAGAAGCACGGTCTGAGTTTAGAGCGGCTTGGGAGGAGATCCGGCAAGCTGGGGAGATAGCAGCCGGTAAGCCCTTTCTTTTACAGACTAAGTTCGGCGACCCGAAGTATGCTATGCTTAATCAATTGTGGAGTTCTCCAGACGTGTTCTTGGACCTTCCGAAGAGTGTCTCCGATGCGGCGCAGTTCTTCCAAGCGCAGGAAGGACGTGCTGCGAAGAAGCTTTTCTGGTCACAATTCAACGTGCCACGGCGTCCGGCATTGCTGAATGAACAGATGGCCCGGTGGGCCGAGCTCCGCAAGATGTCCAGAGCTGCCATGAAGGGCTTCGTGGTTCGGCTATGGCCGGCTGAACCCATTCCGAACAGCTATTTTGGTTTGGTGCAGCGACTTGTCAATGCAGTGCCGCGTATCGACGCCGTCAAGCGGTCGGCGTGCATAGAAGGTGCCCGGATGGCCTTCGCCCGCGTCAAGATGTATTGGGCAAAGATGAAGGCCATCGATGTTGCAGCTAAGGGGCCGCCCGGAGGCAATGATCATCGCATGCCGGAGCCTTATTTGGAGGACGTCCTAGAGGGCGCCCGCTTGATAGAGGGTCAGTGCTTGAAGGATATTATGTTCGAATAAATGCACCGGAATTGTGAGAACAATATTATGATACATTAAGGTTGTGTTATATTCATACCTTTGCCTGAAAGCTATTTCCTCCTGTGCGGTCGTCTTTTATAATCTGAAAGTTTGCCAGTCGTCGGCTTCGGCCCAGTCGCATATAATACGGGGGTGTTCAGAATAGCACCTGATCACTCTTGACCCAACGTCTTGGTTCGTAACGGAGGTGTCAGTGCGGCGAACTAGGCAATCGGACTATAGGGCTTTAACACTTTCACTTAGCCATAGGAGTTTTACGGTGGGTCTACGATGTAGCCCCTGGTATGTATGCCGTTATCCGAATATGGTTGCGTTACATTGGTGACCAAAAAATAAAGAACGGTCCTTCGTGTAGTACGGAAGAAATAGCAAAAGATTCTAATAAGTCGCCGAGTGGTTGACCAGCTCTCGCCGCATCATGACAGTCAGTTTTCGGCTTTCTCTACTGAGGTGTTTAACCAGGTGAACCAGAAACACAATCGAAGTTGTTCTCCCTTTACTACCCTAGCCGATAAGACGGGACGTAAGGTAGTAAGCACAGGAGCCGGGCAACCCAACTATTGACCAAAGACATGATTCAGAGCTGATGCATATAATGCCAAGCTCGTGATGCCGAAGTATGCTGTAGAGCTGTTCGGACTTTTCGGCAACCCATATGTTCTTGGCCCCTGGTGATTTGGGCCAAGATGTGTGCGTGAAACAACCGAAGAAGCAAAATACAGTTCTATGAGGAAAAGCAAATACTGAAGACGGATTATGTTCATTGGAATCTGATTGATACGTCGAACGCAATCTTACAGATTATAACACCACTACCCAGGCCATTTTACATGCCAGGGGTCGAAAGCTGAGGAAAAAGGCTCTACAGGTTGTAAATAGAGTGTTTGGTCTACAGACAATCTTTTGGACCTCCTGCGCACGTCTGCGCTGCCGTTGCCTCAGCGAAAAGTGTTCCTTAAAAGGAGTAATCTTTGGTTATTTGTACGAAACCAGGCTCAAAAAGAGTCCTTGTAGGTCGGTAGGATGAACCGCTTTTGATTCACCTGTGGCAAAAGATAAGATATAGTTAGAAAAGAGAAAAAGGCTGTAGGAGGGCGAACCGTATTATAGGCCTGTCCGTATTGTGCCTCCGCTGATGACCAAGGTATTTTAAGTGCATAATTATGCATACGCGATACGAACTTCGCGGGTATATGTGGCGAAGGACGGAGGCGGAACTGCTAATCCAGCTTTAAAATTGGCCAGTCCTGTGTAATAGAGGCCGACGGCTTAATGGCCGATGAGATATGCGGCTTGACGGGGCCGATGAGTGCGATGGCCACGGTATGCTCCTCGGTATGGAGGGAGCGTTCCGTGTTTCCGTTGATCGTGATGACACTGCGTGGACCGGGCATCTTAAGTTTTAGATAGGCGTAATGTGGGACCGCATTGAAACGAGCAAAAGCGGTCCGCCCGAGCAGTGCATGGTAGCTACTGCGGAACAGGACAATATTGAAGATCAAGTCTTCGCTTCAAAAGTTGTCTGACGAACCGAAGACGACTTCCAATGTGATTGAGCCCGTGCAGTAAGCTTCGACGCCGGGTATTACTCCCTTGAAGGTAGTTCTGGTGGGCTTGTTCCTTGAGGGATCAATGCCCATCTTGCGGACAGTGTCTTGGTAGATTATATTAAGACTACTGCCGCCATCCATAAGGACTCACATGAAATGGAATCCATTGATCATTGGATCGAGGACTAGAGCTGCTGAACCTCCGTGACGGATACTGGTTGGGTGGTCCTTGCGATCAAAAGTGATCGAGCAGGCCACCCATGGGTTAAATTTTGGGGCGACTGGCCTTATGGCGTAGACGTCTCATAGTGCGCGCTTGCGCTCCCTTGTAGGGATATGTGTCACATATATCATGTTTACTGTTTTTACTTCGGGGGGAAATTGCTTCTGTCCCCCGGTGTTCGGTTGGCGAGTCTCTTCGTCTTTGCTATCACTGGGCGCCCCCTTCCCTTTGTGTTCGGCATTGAGCCTACTGGCTTGTTTGAAAACCCAGCAATTTTTGTTGGCATGGTTGGCGGGTTTGTCAGGGCTGCCATGAATCTGACAGGGCCGATCCAGTATCTTGTCTAAACTGGATGGACCATCTCTGTTTGCCTTGAATGGCTTCTTCCGCTGACCGGATTTGGGGCCACTGAATCCGGCAATGACCGTCGTGTCTTGGGTTCCTGCATTATTGTTTCGACGCTTGTTTTTATTGCGCTATGGCTTGCCATTGTCGTCCCTAGATTCGGAAGTGCCAGGATCGCTGATGCTATTGCTTCTATGAGCAAGCCAGCTCTCTTCTCCCACGCAAAAGCGGGTCATCAGTGCAGTAAGGGCTGCCATGGACTTAGGTTTGTCTTAGCCAAGGTGACGGGCAAGCCACTCATCTCAGACGCTATGTTTAAAGGCCGCGAGGGCTTTGGCGTCCGGACAGTCGACAATTTGGTTCTTTTTAATTAGGAACCTTGTCCAGAGTTTCCTGGCTGACTCTCCGGCCTGCTGGATGATGTGACTGAGGTCATCGACGTCCGGAGGCCGGACATATGTACCTTGGAAGTTGTCACGAAAGGCATCTTCCAAGTCTTCCCAGTTGCCAAAGGAGTTCTCTAGGAGGCTGTTTAGCCAGTGCCGAGCTGGTCCCTTTAATTTTAGTGGGAGGTATTTGATGGCATGGAGATCATCACTGCGGGCCATGTGGATATGGAGAAGAAAATCCTCAATCCATACTGCGGGGTCGGTTGTTCCATCATATGATTCGATATTCATAGGTTTAAACCCTTCTGGGAATTCGTGCTCCATTACTTCCTCGGTGAAGCATAGGGGGTGTGCGGCGCCTCTATAGCGGGCGACGTCGCGACGGAGTTCGGCGGACGTCCCTATGCGGTTTTCACCCCGAGTGAGGTTGTGTTGATCACGACGGGCCTGATAGCCGTCCTCTCGTGTTGGGGCACGTCCCCTTGACCCGTAGATTGATCTTTCTAGGCCTGCCCTAGTGTCTAGGTCCGGCCATAAGTCGTAGGTGTAATCCTGGGCTAATGTCTCCCTGCCTTTACGGCGGGGGAATGTGGGCTGGTGTTTGGCTTATGTAACCGTTCTGTCTCGGCCACGCAGTGGCCGGTCGGGCTTATCGGCTGCATTACGCACTGATGTTTGGGGCTCCCGCGCCTCAACATCGAATTGGGGTAACAACTTGCGCTTTGGGTAGCTTTTGGCTGGTCGTGCGAGGCCGTATTCCTCGGCTGCCAGGACATTAGTCCATCTGTTGTTGAGTGTATCCTGTTCGGCTTGAAGCGGTTGCTGCTTCCTTTTCAGGCTCCTCGCGGTTGCGATGAGCTGTTCCTTATAGCGTTCTTGCTCGAGGGGTTCCTCTGGCACGATGAAGTCTTCGTTGCCGAGGCTTATTTCGTCTTCGGAGGGTGGCATATAATTGCTGTCCTCTGAGTCCTCGTTTCCGACTGGCTCGTCAGGGTTACCCTGCCCCTCCTCCCTATCAACTTGTTTGGATGTTGGTTCGACGGGGGCGTCTGGGTCTTCGGCATTCTCCGGAGTGTTATCGTCTCCATTGCCGGTATTGCTTTCTTTGTCGCAGCGTGATTTTGAACGGCGCCGCTCATGCCGCCGCTTTGGTGGTTTATCAGTGTTATTATCCTTGATTGGATGCTTACTGCCTTCATCGCCATCCTCTTTTGGTGTATCCACCATGTATACATCGTATGTGGAGGTGGCCGCCCAGCGACCGGTATGCGGTGGGCTTTGGCTTTGTTTGTCTCCGGCATCGACGTCCATACCATAGATGTCTTCGGAGTTATGGTCAAGCATGTCGGTTAGGTCCTCGACAGTGGCTATGAAGTGGGTGGTGGGTGGGACGTAAAATTCCCCGCTCTTAGCCCCTAGTCCGGGCTGGGCGTAATTCGGATGTTGCCCCTCTGTAATGACGAGGGATCGCATTAAGTCCAGAGCTTCGCTTAAAGGCGAGGTTTGGCCAGGGAGAAGAGAGTCCGTGGACTACGGCAGGAAGGAAACTCCTTGGTCGAGCTCACACGATGCTGACTCTGAGGGTTCGGAGCCAGTGTTTGGAGAAGAGTCTGGCTTCATGATAGTTGCCGGTGACACTGCTTCCTCCGGCTCTCCCGTACTAGGCTCAACAGCCGCAGAGAGTCCGGCGGGCTCAGGAATCCCGTCTTCGGACTTGGTGATGCGCTCCGGATCTGAGGCCAGAGCAGAGGTTGGGGTCGCGAACCGTTGGAAGATCAAATCTCCTCATATATCGGCGACATAATCCAGATTTCCAAAACTAATCTGGTGACCTGGGGCTTAGCTGTCGATCTGCTCTAGATGGCCAAGCGAGTTGGCCCGCAGTGCGAAGCCGCCGAACACAAAGATCTGGCCAGGGAGAAAGACCTCCCTCAGGGCAGCATTGTTGTAGATGACTGATGGGGCCATCGAACCATCTAATGACAACACAGGGGAACTCTCAATGAAAGCACCAATGTCGGTGTCAAAATCGGCACATCTCGGGTAGGGGGTCCCGAACTGTGCATCTGAGGATCGAAGGTAACAGGAGACAGGGACACGATGTTTACCCAGGTTCGGGCCCTCTTGATGGAGGTAATACCCTACTTCCTGCTTGATTATCTTGGATGAATATGGGGTTTACAAGAGTTGATCTACCTCGAGATCGTAATGACTAAACCCTAGATGTCTAGCCTGTATGATTATGATTGCATCTACGGACGAAACCCTCCGGTTTATATAGACACCGGAGGGACCTAGGGTTGTACATGTCGGTTACAGAGGAAGGAATCTTCATATCCGGATGCCAAGCCTGCCCTCCACGTAAAGGAGAGTCCCATCCGGACATGGGAAGAAGTCTTCTGTCTTGTATCTTCATGGCCCATTAGCCCGACCCACGTCACATAGCCCGAACGCCCGAGGACCCCTTAATCCAGAACTCCCTCACTAGGACAACCTGGATAATTTGTATATTGATCTACTGCAAAAAGAATTAGCATTCTATCATATTCTGGTGAATTTAAACAATTGTTTTCATGAGCACAAAGTTTCTGTCTTTTTCAGCAAGATCAAACAATTATCACCCAAGAAGATCCTATTGGTTCTACTTGGCACAAACACTAAATAAAACACAAAAAACACAATCATAACACTAGCATAATTGTGCTAACACTCAAGAACAGAAAGCAAAAAGCAAAAATAAATTTTATTCATTGGGTTGCCTCCCAACAAGCGCTATAGTTTTACGCCCTTAGCTAGACATAAGGCAAGGATCTAAGTTTTGTCATCTTTGGTTCGAGATCCATAAGATGCCCTCATGATTGATTCATAAGGTGGCTTAATTCTAGTTCTAGGAAAGTGTTCCATCCCTTTCCTCAAAGGAAATTGGAACTTAATATTGCCTTCTTTCATATCAATCACGGCACCGATAGTGCGTAAAAATGGTCTACCAAGAATAATTGGACAAGACGGATTCCAATCAATATCAAGAACAATAAAATCTATGGGCACATAATTCCTATTTGCAAGAATAAGAACATCATTACTTCTTCCCATAGGCTTTTTAATAGTAGAATCCGCCAAGTGCAAATTCAAATAGCATTCTTCAAGATTAGTAAGACCAAGCACATCATATAAAGATTTCAGAATTGTAGAAACACTAGCACCCAAGTCACATAAAGAAAAACACTCATAATTTTTAATCTTGACTTTGATAGTAGGTTCCCATTCATCATGCAATTTTCTAGGAATTGATACTTCTAATTCCAATTTTTCTTCTAAACCTTTCATCATAGCATCAACAATATGTTTAGTTAAAGCTTTATTTTGTTCATAAGCATGAGGTGAATTTATCATGGATTGCAACAAAGAAATAGAATCAATCAAAGAGCAACTATCATAATTAAAGTCTTTGTAATCCAAAAGAGTGGGCACATAACCAACTAAAGTTTTTACCTCTCCAAACCCATTTTCATCAATTTTCTCAACAAGATTTTCACCCTCCGAAATATTGGGACGCCTTCTACCTATTGACTCTTCTCCAGTCACTTTTTCATCATTCTTAATTTTACTAAACAAGGAATCAATAGAAGAAACACCAATCATTTTCAGATCTTCATCACTTTTGCAAGAATAATCACTAGAAAAAGCTTTTTCTAAAAATTCTCTTTTAGCTCTAAGCATAGCAGTTCTTTTCTTACTTTCACCCATAGAAACATAAAGAGCTTTAATTGATTCATCTACTTTAGGCACAAAAAATTTCATCTTGAGATTTTCCACATCTTTTTTCTTTTGCATATCGCACAGTTCCACGAAGGTATTAGGATGGGACGCGGCATCCTCATTCGGAGTACCGGAAAATTGGTCTTTCATAACAAGATTCAGCAAAGCAGTATTAATATCACAAGTCTCCACACTAGTGGCGGGAGGAGCAAGCGGAGTGCCAATAAAATCATTGTTGTTGGTATTTGAGAAATCACATAACTTGGTGTTCTCTTGAGTCATGATGACTACACAACAAGATTGCACTCAAAAATAGATCCGGCAAGAAAACGGCGAACGGAAAAAGAGAGGCGAATAAAACGACAATTTTTTGTGAAGTGGGGGAGAGGAAAATGAGAGGCAAATGGCGAATAATGTAAATTGCAAGGAGATGAGATTTGTGATTAGGAACCTGGTTAAGTTGAAGATCCTCCCCGACAACGGCGCCAGAAATTCCCTTGATGATGTTTGCCAAGACTAAGTTGGTGGTTCCCCCAAGAGGAGAGGATGATGTAGCACATCAACGGTAGGTATTTCCCTCAGTAATGAAACAAAGGTATTGAACCAGTAGGAGAACCAAGCAACAAAACGTAAACAGCCCCTGCACACAAATAACAGCCACTCGCAACCCGACGTGTTAAAGGGGTTGTCAATCCCTTTCGGGTACGGCACCAGAAATTGGCACGGAGACGGGAGAAAAATGTAATAAATTGAAATAATAGATCACAAATAAAATAAAGTGCAGCAAGATACTTTTGTGTTTTGGGTTTAATAGATCTGAATAAAAATGCAAAGGAAAAGTAGATCGCAAGGCAAATATATGAAGAAGACCGGGGGGCGTAGGTTTCACTAGTGGCTTCTCTCGAGAAAAATAGCAAACGGCGGGTAAACAAATTACTGTTGGGCAATTGATAGAACTTCAAATAATTATGACGATATCCAAGCAATGATCATTACATAGGCATCACGTCCAAGATTAGTAGACCGAATCCTGCCTGCATCTACTACTATTACTCCACACATCGACCGCTGTCCAGCATGCATCTAGTAAGTTCATGGAAAAACGAAGTAATGCAATAAGAACGATGACATGATGTAGACAAGATCCGTTTATCTATATGGCGGTAGATATAGATCTTGTCTTTTTATCCTTAGTGGCAACGATACATACGTGTCGGTTCCCCTTCTGTCACTGGGATCAAGCACCGTAAGATTGAACCCACTACCGGGCACCTCTTCCCATTGCACGATAAATAGATCAAGTTGGCCAAACAAAACCCAAATATCGGAGAAGAAATAGAAGGCTATAAGAGATCATGCATATAAGAGATCAAAGAAACTCAAATAACTTTCATGGATATAAAAAGATATGACTGATCATAAACTCAAAGTTCATCAGATCCCAACAAACACACCGCAAAAGAGTTACATCATATGGATCTCCAAGAGACCATTGTATTGAGAATCAGCGAGAGAGAGAGAGAGAGAGAGAGAGAGAGAGAGAGAGAGAGAGAGAAAGCCATCTAGCTACTAACTACGGACCCGAAGGTTTACAAAGAACTACTCACGCATCATGGGAGAGGCACCAATGGAGGTGGTGAACCCCATCCGAGATGGTGTCTAGATTGGATCTGGTGGTTCTGGACTCTGCGGCGGTTGGATGAATATTTCGACGACTCCCCTAGGGTTTTTGGAATATTTGGGTATTTATAGAGCAAAGATGCGGTCCGGGGGGCACCCGAGGTGCGCACAACCCACCAGGGCGCGCCTGGGCCTCCTGGCGCGCCCTGGTGGGTTGTGCCCTCCTCGGGGCACCCCCCAGGTGCAACTAGGGCCCATTGCCTTTCTTCTGGCCCATAAAAATCATCGTGGAGTTTCGTGGCATTTGGACTCCGTTTGATATTGATTTCCTGCGATGTAAAAAGCATGGAAAAACATCAACTGGCACTTGGCGCTATGTCAATAGGTTAGTACCAAAAATTGATATAAAATGACTATAAAATGATTATAAAACATCCAAGATTGATAATAAAACAGCATGGAACAATCAAAATTTATAGATACGTTGGAGACGTATCAAACATCGACGACGGTGATGAACTCCACTCCGCAGGGACTCTGACTGGAATGCTTATATTAGCTCGCAAACAAGGAATCCACGACAAACAAGCAATCAAATCCGGCATGACCTGCAAACTAGCATGACACGCCAGGTCAGTACATTGAATGTACCTGCAAGCTCACAGCAACCAAAGCAATCACGACAAACAACAACATAGCAATTACAGGTTAACAAGGAATAACATGATACTATCAGATCAATCATAGGATGAACAAGATGAACATGATATAGCTAGAACAATATGAACATCTCATGAACAAATGAACATGATAATACTAACATGCAACATGATGAAGCTATCATGCCCCAACTTACTCTGCTCAGGTTACTTCGTAACCATCACATACATCAGCTTACCATCACGGACATCACACGATCATCTCAGGATCCAATCAACCTTAATATTACAATACTGTAGTAATCATTACATGCCCACAAGGAGCTTGACCTTTACCCGTGATTCTCGCATAACACCACAAATATCCAACAACTCGGCATCCTCGATACCACGGTGATCATCTCACGATCACAATCAACCTCTTTCTCATCATCGAACCAGGTTTGTTATTAAGCACATTATTATTATTACTGTTGACCCATAGTGTGACAAACTACGAACTGGGCCCATATCCGCGGGTGCGGCTATCGATAGATTTAATACACACTTAGAAGAGGTAGCGCACTTTACCCACACCACAGAACCCATGGCCTCGCACTCCCATTTGGGTGGACCAACGGCGTTCCGACAAAACCAATCAACTGCCATGACACTCTCCCGGCCACACCGACCAACTCCCCTTTGGACTAAGTCATGGGCGGCCCCGTGCCTATCAAAGGCATCAACGGCCACCGTCGTGGCAAAATAAACGATCCCAAACGGGGACATGAGCTCAAAACCAAACATGGGCACACAAGGCTTATGTCGTCCTACCCAACCAAGGTAGCACCCGCACATAACCTTCCCTCGTTGGAGGCACCGGTGAGAGGCATGGCAATAAACCCAGTTAGCCCCCTCCCATAAAAGGCAAATGTGGTTGCACTGGTCAGCTGGATATGGTGGCGCCATGACTCGGCCAACAGTTGTTCAAGTTCAATTAAGTCCGGTTAAACTTGAATGCAAATGATGCTGAGTCATACAATATAACATGATGCAACTATCATGCATGATATCAACATAAGCATGGGGGTACAACATAATCATCAAGCATATCAACAACAATAAAGCATATATCTGTATGAACATGGCATACTGACGAGCATGAATATCACAAGTATAACACTACTCATAGCATAACATGATCACTAGCATCACTGATAAATACCAAGCAAGAACATAGCAATAATACTACTAAGTAAGCATGTAAACAACTAGATGCAAAGGAAACATGCATAGCAATGGTACTTGGTAACAGACATTAGTCATGCACCGTAGAACATGACTGTCGGTGTCAAAACCGGCGGATCTCGGGTAGGGGGTCCCGAACTGTGCGTCTAAGGTCGATGGTAACAGGAGACGGGGGACACAATGTTTACCCAGGTTTGCGCCCTCTCTATGGAGGTAATACCCTACTTCCTGCTTGATTGATCTTGATGAATATGAGTATTACAAGAGTTGATCTACCATGAGATCGTAATGGCTAAAACCCTAGAAGTCTAGCCTGTATGACTGTATCTGTTTCCGGACTAAGCCCTCCGGTTTATATGGACACCGGAGGGGACTAGGGTTATACAAAGTCGGTTACAGAGAAAGGAATCTTCATATTTGGTCGCCAAGCTTGCCTTCCACGCCAAGGAGAGTCCTATCCGGACACGGGAGAAAGTCTTCGATCTTGTATCTTCACAGCCCATAAGTCCAGCCCATGTCCAACAGGCCGGATGCCCGAGGACCCCTTAGTCCAGGACTCCCTCAGTAGCCCCTGAACCAGGCTTCAATGACGAGGTGTCCGGCGCGCAGATTGTCTTCGGCATTGCAAAGCAGGTTCTCCTTTCCGAATACTCCAAGATAGTCTTCGGACGCAACGAACGCGTCCGGATTTGCAACACAAGTACCACACACACAGCCATAGAGAGTATAATATTTCACGAGTGCCATCCGCTGACAACTTTTCGCAAGATGACATCACGCCTGCCCGGTCATCATTTTGAACCGTTTTCGTCTGTCGTTCCGCGTTTCGAGATGCGGTTTCCATTGGCACGTCTTGTCAAAGCAGAGATCGTGTCCCCTTATTGCGGGATTCTCATCAATATGGGTGTGGGTAATCCAACTGTGTCGTTTACACAGCCCTTGGGAATAGGCGAGTTTTGAGGCGAGTGGGGAGGCGTTCGATATTCACTGCCTTTATAAGGGGATAAGGATTCCATTTCTTCACCCACGCCTTCTTTCATCCTCTGCCCTTCCATCCTCGAGCTCCAGCGCCCAAGTCCTCGTTTCTTCCACCCCGAGCAAGCTCTCAACCATGTCCGGCTCTGGAGGGCAAGGCAAGTGGATGGCCTCCTCCGTCACGGCGAAGGACATCGGCGAGCTGCGGGAGGCCGGGTATCTGGCGAAGGAGATCGCCCACCGGCTCCCGGCCAAGGGACAAGTCATCCCTACACCTAAACCCAACCAGAGGGTGGTGTTCCTCCCTCATTTCGTCCGCGGCCTAGGGTTTCCACTCCACCCTTTCATCCGCGGACTTATGTTCTATTACGGGCTAGATTTCCATGATCTAGCCCTGAACTCTTTCCTCAACATCTCGGCATTCATTTTCGTGTGCGAGGCCTTCCTCCGCGTCCAGCCCCACTTCAGTCTGTGGCTTAAGATCTTCAATGTGAAGCCGAAGGTGGTGGATGGCCAACACGCAGAGTGCGGAAGGGCCATGGTGAGCAAGATGCCCAACATCACATGGCCCAAAGGCATGTTTGTGGAGACCGTCAAGGAGTGGCAAAAGCTGTGGTTCTATATCACAGAGCCCCGTGACGCCACCTGGGCCGCGGCTCCCGAATTCAAATCCAGGGCTCCAATGCAGCTGACCTCCTGGATGGAGAAGGGCCCAAATTGGTCTTCGTCGGACGAGCTGATGGCGCTGCAAACGCGCATCCAAAGCATGGTGGACAAAAACATCAAGCTCGTCGACGTGATCCAGGTTATGCTAGTTCGCCAGATCCTCCCCTGCCAAAGCCGAACTTCCCCTCTATGGGAATTCGATCCGGAGAAGCACCAGACCTTGGTGAGGCTCTTCGGCACCACCCACAAAGACGCCTGGAAGCTGCTCTTCAAGGGCGACGAGAAGCCGCCGGCCATAGACTCGGATCGTGGGCACGATCTTGCTCACCCCGCCAGCGCCGTAAGTCCGTCACATCTCAAGGCGTATTCTCTACCTGCTTGTCCAAGGAGGGTAACAAAACTTCGCTCATTTATCCTTTCAGGAATGGACGGAGAAAGCGGAGCGAATTCACAGTTCGGCTTCACTGCCCGAAGAACCAGTCATCCCGCTCCTGGCGAAGATGCTCATCCCGGCGCCCTATCATCCGCCGGAGAAGAAGGCCAAGTGGGGCTGGGGTGGCCCCCGCCGCAAGGGCACTTCGGACGTGATGTCCGAAGATAAGACTCACTCCTCTGCCGCTGAAGAAGACGAAGAGGAGGAGGAGGAAAGCAACCCTCCCCCTGATGGGGGAGGAAGAAGAGGGCGGCCTCCACAAATCTGGAGGCGGAGGCGCCCAAGAAGGGGAAAGGCTCCCTTGTGGATAAAACCGCGTGGGACATCGATAGCGGTCCGGAGCGACCCCCCCCCCAGAGCAAGCCCCTGGCCGCGTCGTAAGTACTGACAGACTCGTACTCGCCTGTGTATCCGGCCTTTCCTCCTTATCGTATTAACATGGTTAATTGTGCCATTACAGTCCAGCCCATGACAGCTCCCAGCGATCCTCATCAAGAGGTTCGTTGGATTCAAGGGTGATGGCCAGCGCGTCACCGCCGGCCGCTAACTCTCCCACGGCCAAGGGCGACGTCGAGGTGCTGTCGCGAAGGACTTTCCCAGGCCAGGGAGAGTCTCAGGAGGCCGTCAAGGTGGCGCCAGAGGGCGAAACCTCGACCGTCGGACACATGGGGGAGCAGTCCCCCATGGACACTGGCGATGGGGGCCGTATTCAGCTCGGCCCCCGTCCGGATATGGTTCCGGAGACCTACATGGCTCCGGAGTCCGGCGTGCAGCCTCCTTTGAAAGACGGAGGTGTGCCTATCCCACCGGTGACCTCTGCTCAACCAGAGGCACCGGACAATCTTCTGGAAGCGCTGCGAGGTGCTTCCATTGTGAAAGAACACCGTATCCTTATGGGTATGGTGATTGAGAGGGTTCAGTCCATCAAGAGCGGACTGACGGAAGCCTGCAGCGGCCTGCTGACAGGTTTTGAGGTAAGCGACGCAAGGGAGAAAATCCCCATATAGACAGTAGCCCCTGAGACACTGTCCGGTGTTCGGAAAGCAAACCGGATAGAGGATCAATTCATTTTTGTAGGAAACTAATTGTATGTGTCTTGTATTAATGATCAGGCGTCGTTACTAGCCGCGACCTCACACGCTGCCGAAGTCTCCGGACTAAAGCAGAGACTGGAGCGGGCCGAGGAGGAGCTCGGCCAAGCGAGGAAGTAGCTAGAGGACCAGCAAGGTATGCAATGACTCGCTTTGCATTGGGAAAGAATAAATGATGTGTATTGATCATAGTGCTATGATATGTGCAGGAGCGACGACCGAGGTTGAGGCCCTTAAAAAGGCCCTGGCCGAAGCCGAGGAGAAAGCTGCCAAGGAGCAAGCCGCCCGTAAGAAGCTCAAGGCCAGGGTGAACAATGTCCAGCAAGAGCTCTAGGACGCGGTGAAGAAATGCGAGGCCTTGAAGTGCGAAGTTTCGGCTCGAGAGATCGAACTCGCCAAGGCTCGCCAAAGTGCTGAAGAGGCCCGGGTTGAGGCCCAGGGCGCCCTCCAGGAGATCCAGGAGGCCAAGAAGATTGCGGCGGGTAAGGCATTTAGTATGCAAAGCAAGTATGTGAAGAAGAAGTATGTCTTACTAACCCGGATTCGGAGTTCTCCAGGGGCGTTTGCGGACCTATTGTGCAGTGTGTCAGACGCTGCGGAGTTCTTCCGAGCTGAAGAGGGGAGCTCAACAGAGAAGCTGTTCTAGTCGCAATACCTTGCGCCAGAACATCCAGTGCCCTTCACCGATCAGCTGAAACAGCTGGTCGAGCTGCATATGGTGGCCGAACTGGCCATGAAGGATTTAATAATCCGGTTGTGGCCCGCCGAAGCTATACCCAGCAGTTACTTCGGCCTCGTGAAGCGGCTGGTGAACGATTGTCCTCGGCTGGACGTCATCAAGCGATCGGTCTGCATCGAGGGAGCGCGGATGGCCTTCACACGAGTCAAGGCGTGGTGGGTGAAGATGGACGCCAAGCTTGTGACCGAGGGGCCGCCCGAGGGCAAGGAGCACCGCACACCCGAGCGGTATTTTGGAGACGTCCTGGAGGGGTCTCGCCTTGTAGCGACGCAGTGTTCGCAAGACATTATCTTTGAATGAATATATTCAAGTTGTCTGCGCCTTGTAAGATGAAACAAAGTTGTTATGTAATGTAATTTTCGTTATGTTTAAAAGGTTTTACCTCCTGTGCGGCCGTTTTGTATGAAATCTGAGAGTTGGCCAGTCGTCGGCTTCTGCCCCCATGTAGGTAGTACGGGGGTGTTCGGGATGGAATCTAAACACTCTTGATCCAATTGTTAGGTCCTTGAAGGAGGTGTTTAGCGCAACGAACCAGACAATCAGACTATACGGCTTTAGCACTCTCACTTAACCATAGGAGTTTGACAAAAAATGTGGGCGCAGCCCCTAGTATCCAAACTAGAATGCTATAAGCACCTGACCGGGTAAGTACCGATCCTTCGCATAATGCGGAAAAAATCTCTATCGATTTGAAACCTCCGAAGAGCTGACCGGCTCTCGCCGCATCATGACAGTCAGTTTTCGGCTTTCTCTACTGAGGTGCTCCTTCGGGTAAACCAGGGCACAATCGCAGTAGTGCTCCCTTTACTACCTTAGCCGATATAGCAGAACGTAAGGTAGCAAGCATATGAGCCGGGCAACCCAACTATTGACCAAAGACATGATTCAGAGCCAATGCATATAATGCTAAATTCGGGGTGCCGAACTATACTGTAAAAAGTGTTCGGACTTTTGTTGCCATAGAGCGGGGTGCTATGAAGCCCCTGGAAAATTGAAACGTACCATAGTGTATGGGTGCTATCTGATGAGCTGATTAATAATAAAAAAATAAGAAAACAGAAAAGGAGCAAAAGCATAAAGCAGGGGCCCTAAAATTTGGGCCGCAAACTGTTTCCATTATAATTTGATTAATACGTCAAGGCGCATTGATACAAATAGTGTGATAAGCAACAGGCTATTTAACATGCCATCACCAAGGGAGAGCTCTGTGTGGGCCCTGAAAACAAGTAGAGTGGTCGTTAAAGAGACCACCTAAAAATTCCCCTCTACGTCCAGGCTGACTGCCGTCTTGGTGTATTTGTCCTTCGAAAGGAACTGCGATCAAGCCATCATGGAAGGCATGTGGAAAAGGAACCTGAAAAGGAAAAAGGAAATAGTGAAAGTAAATGTGTCCGGGAACGGTCAAGCCGTATTGTGGATCACAAGGTAGGTATGCCTCCGTCTGTGCCCATGGTATTTTGAGTGCGTAGTTATGTACGCGCGGTACCAATGCCACCACTTGATCGGGACTGGGACGGAGGCCAAATTGCTCGTCGAGCTCCTGACGAGCCGAGCTGTCCTGCTGCAGAATAGTCCAGACCCTCTTAACGGTGTCCACGGGCTCGGCAGCCGAATTAAGGTTCTGCTTGAGAAGGTCGCTCTGTACTTCTGCTGGTAAGGCAGCGGTGTGCTCTTCTGTACGGAGGGAGCGTTCCGTGTTGCCATTGACTGTTATGACACCGCGTGGACCGGGCATCTTGAGCTTGAGATAAGCATAGTGTGGCACCGCGTTGAACCGAGCAAATGCGGTTCGTCCAAGCAGTGCGTGGTAGCCGCTGCGAAAAGGGACGATCTCGAAGATCAACTCTTCGCTTCGGAAGTTGTCCGGAGATCCGAAGACAACCTCTAGCGTAATTGAGCCCGTGCAGCGGGCCTCTACACCTGGTATGACTCCTTTGAAGGTAGTCTTTGTGGGCTTGATCCGTAATGGGTTAATGCCCATTTTGCGCACTGTATCCTGATAGAGCAAGTTCAGGCTGCTACCGCCGTCCATAAGGACTCGCGTCAGGTGGAATCCGTCAATTATTGGGTCAAGGACCAATGCGGCTGAACCGCCATGACAGATACTGGTCGGATGATCTCGTTGATCAAAAGTGATCGGGCATGACGACCATGGATTAAATTTTGGGGCGACTGGCTCTATTGCATAGACGTCCCTGAGCACGCGCTTGCGCTCCCTCTTGGGGATGTGTGTAGCATATATCATGTTCACCATTTTGACCCGGGGGAAATTCTTTTGTCCCCCTGTGTTCGGTTGTCGGGGCTCCTCGTCATCATCCTCGCTTTGCGATCCCTTTTCTTTGTTCTCGACATTTAACTTGTCGGCCTGCTTAAAAACCCAACTATCTCTGTTGGTATGATTGGCCGGTTTGTCAGGGGTGCCATGGATTTGGCACAGACGATCGAGTATGCGGTCCAAGCTGGATGGTCCCTGATTGTTTCTTTTATATGGCTTCTTCTCCTGACCGGACTTGGAATCACTGAATCTGGCATTGACTATCATGTCATCGGTGTTGTCACCATTACTTCGGCGTTTGTGTCTGCTACGTCAGAGCTTGCCGTTGCTATTTTTGACCTCATAGGTGCCCGTGTCACTTGCTGTATTTTTGCTACGGGCCAGCCAACTATCCTCTCCCGCACAAAAGCGGGTCATGAGTGCCATGAGGGCTGCCATGGACTTCGGCTTTTCCTGGCCGAGGTGGCGGGCGAGCCATTCGTCACGGATGCTATGTTTAAAGGCCGCTAGGGCTTTGGCATCCGGACAGTCGACGATCTGGTTCTTTTTGGTTAGGAACCTAGTCCAGAATTTCCTGGCTGACTCTCCAGGCTGTTGAACTATGTGGCTTAAGTCATCGGCGTCTGGTGGCCGGACATATGTACTTTGGAAGTTGTCAAGGAAGGCTTCTTCCAAGTCCTCCCAACTGCCAATAAAATTTTCGGGCAGACTGTTTAACCAGTGTCGAGCTGGCCCTTTGAGTTTTAGTGGGAGGTATTTCCGCGGGCCATATGGATGTGGAGAATAAAATCCTCGATCCATACTGCGGGATCTGTTGTTCCATCGTATGATTCGATGTTTACGGGTTTAAACCCTTCTGGGAATTCATGATCCATTACTTCGTCGGTGAAGCAAAGAGGGTGTGCGGCGCCTCAATATCGGGCCGCATCGCGACGTAGCTCCGATGGAGTCCGTCTGCGGTTGTCGGCCCGGGCGTGACTAGGTTTGTCACGTCCGAATAGGTAGCCGTCGTCGCGTGTCGAGGCACGTCCTTGTGATCCATAGATCGATCTTGTCTGTCCTGCTCTACTATCCAGGTCCTGCCGAAGGTCATATGTGTAACCCTGAGCTGTTTTGTCCCTGCCTTTACGGCGAGGTGGGGCGGCCTGGTGTTCGGCTTGAGTTGTCATTTTATCCCGACCGCATGGTGGTCGGTCAGCCACATTGCGCGATGATGGTACGGGCTCTGGGTCACTTTTGGCTGGGCGCTTAAGGCCGTATTCTTCGGCTGCCAGGACATCAGTCCATCTATCGTTGAGCAGATCTTGATCAGCTTGAAGCTGCTGCTGCTTCTTTTTCAGGCTTCTCACCGTGGCTATTAGCTGGCGCTTAAAGCGCTCTTGCTCGAGAGGTTCCTCAGGCACGATAAAATCCTCGTTGCAAAGGCTCACCTCATCCTCGGAGGGTGGAAGATAAGTGCTGCCCTCCGAGTCATCGTTTGTGGCCTGTTTAGTAGGGCTAACTTGCCCATCTTCCCGATCGTCCTGTTCGGCCGTTTGTTCATCGGGATCTTCTTTGTCTTCGGCACCATCTGGAGTGTGATCGTCTCCAATGCCGGTGTTGCTGTCCTTGCTGCGGCAGGATTTAGAGCGGCGCCGCTGACGCCGGCACTTTGGTTGTGTCTTGGGAGGCTCGTCCTCGGCTGGCTTTTCCTTGTCCTCGTCGTTATTCTCTTTGGGTGTATCCACCATGTATACGTCGTACGAAGAAGTGGCCGTCCAGCGTCGGGGAAACGGCGGGTTTTGGCCATGCTCCTCATCTGCATCGTCGTCCATACCGTCGACGTCCTCGGAGCCATAATCGAGGATGTCGGTTAAATCGTCGATAGTGGCTATGTAGTGGGTGGCGGGTGGGAAGCGAAATTCACGTCATCAGCCTCCAGTTCGAACCGGATATAGTTCGGCTATGAGTCCCTCGCTAAGGACAGCTTTTTTAGTGAGTTCGGCATGTTGCCTAGAGGCGAGTGCCGGAAGACGTCTGCCGCACTGAATTCGGTGATCGATGACAGATCTAGCTCGATGTAAGCGGACGCACATGGTTCGGAACTTATCACCGGAAACAAGTCCGAGGTTCCGGAGACACAAATATCACCCGAGGTTGGGTCTGTGTGCGGCTCCAACGCCGCGGAGTCTGCGGCTTCTGTGGCGGGGTTGAGCTTCCCGTCCTCGGATGTCGCGATATGCTCCGGATCTAGGGCCGGAGTAGTTACAGGTGCAATTTCCTGAGTATGGCCCGGTGACAGATTTAAGTCATGTTCACCGTAGGGACAGGGAGCGGCTGCCATGGTCTCAAAGCCGTCGAAGATCAAGTCTCCACGGATATCCGCGACGTAGTTCAAGTTCCCAAATCTAACCTGATGGCCAGGGGCGTAGCTATCGATCTGCTCCAGATGGCCAAGTGAGTTGGCCCGCAATGCGAAGCCGCCGAACACGAAGATCTGCCCGAGGAGGAAGGTTTCCCCTTGGACAGCATCGTTGTTAATGATTTAAGGAGCCACCGAACCTTTTGGGGAGGGCACAGTGGAACTCTCAATGAAAGCACCAATGTCAGTGTCAAAACCGGCGGATCTCGGGTAGGGTGTCCTGAACTGTGTGTCTAAGGTCGATGGTAACAGGAGACGGGGGACACAATGTTTACCTAGGTTCGGGCCCTCTCTATGGAGGTAATACCCTACTTCCTGCTTGATTGATCTTGATGAATATGAGTATTACAAGAGTTGATCTACCACGAGATCGTAATGGCTAAAACCCTAGAAGTCTAGCCTGTATGACTGTATCTGTTTCCGGACTAAGCCCTCCGGTTTATATGGACACCGGAGGGGACTAGGGTTATACAAAGTCGGTTACAGAGAAAGGAATCTTCATATTTGGTCGTCAAGCTTGCCTTCCACGCCAAGGAGAGTCCTATCCGGACACGGGAGAAAGTCTTCGATCTTGTATCTTCACAGCCCATAAGTCCGGCCCATGTCCAACAAGCCGGACGCCCGAGGACCCCTTAGTCCAGGACTCCCTCAATGAACAACCCAACATGTGCTACTATCAAGCATGGAAATATGAAAGTAATACTAGCAAGTAGTTCATGATAACAAAGTGCAAGAAAGCATAGCATGATAGTGAACACAAATCCATAAGCATCACCAAAACAACGATAACCGTATCAAAACAAGCAGACATTTATTAAATATTCAAGTTGAAAACCATGGCTACTGCATGGCCATCATGCAAGTGGGTGTTGTGGCTTGCCTGGGGACGAAGAAACCATCGGGAAGATGTGCGGAAAGATCGCGGAAAGATTTGCCGGAAACACTTCTCTCTCGAAAGGGACTGATTAGGGGCAAGGGCAAAAAGGTCATTTCCAGTATGTCAAAACATAATGAAAGTGACACCAACAGAACGGGCTCAACGAGACGAAGAATTAGGCTTTGGATTCACCTCAATCGGAGTCTTGAGCAAAAAGTTACAGCCGTTCGTTCGTTAGCAGAAAAACAAATAAAAATATATGCTTTTCTGTTACTAACGGGTGAACGTTCACAAACTAGAGGATTCGGCCGGCGGCTGAAAAAGGAGAAAACGCATTCTCAGAATACGTCTTCGAAGTAGAGGAAGTGTAATGCTCACTGAAGAAGCAAAGATGTACGCTTACTCAGCTGGAAAGTGTATTCTAGGAATTCCGCTTTCACTTAAGTGACGTGGCAGAGGCGGGACCGGGACTTGTCTCGCTGACAGGTGGGCCTGCCTCTTTCTCTCTCCTCCCTGCTCTTCCTTCTTCTCCACCCCGACGGCGTGCAGAGGCGGGAGCGAGCCCGACAGCCCCGGCGAGGATCCCCGGCGACTCCGGCCACCTCTCGCGCCGCTCCGCCTACTGGGGTGATCAGCGGAACGGGGCGCATCGACTGGTGCATGGCACGACCTCCAAGGAGGAAGGAGGGAGCAGCAGAAGGGACGCCAGCGGAGGAGGTCGTCGGCCATGGATGCAGTCGGCGATGTGGTTACTCCGGAGGGGAAAGGAAGATGTGGGGAGGATCAGGGGATCGAGAGGGCTCCTCTGGTGGAAGCTAAGTGAGGGGGAGTGGCCGGACTGCTCGAATTTGAGCGGCGGCCGGCGATGGCCGTGGTGGCAGCGGGAGGACAGGAGGGGCTCCGGCGAGGGGTTGAGAGGCTCGGGAGAGAGCTGGGAGCTAGATGAGGTCGATGGAGTGCTCGGGAGCCGCGGGGAGGGGCTATATATAGCCGGGGCGGGGAAGGCCGAGCCGGTCGCCGCCGTGCAAGTTCGGCCAAGGCCCTGGCGACACTCATCGGTCACGGGGAGGTGCGGGAACACGACGAGGGAGAAGCGGACACGCTACAGAGGGTCACGGAGCAGAGGAGGCCAAGGGGCGCAGGGGAGAAGAAGCCGAACGCCTTAAATGCCTTGTCGGCCATAGTACGCCCGTGGGTGCTCGGCGACGAGCACCGACGGAGAGGCTTCCGCAGAGGGAGATAGCTCCAGGAAGAAGATGACGATGAGGGGGAGCTAGGAGACATGCCCGTGCTCGCTGAGACGCTGAGCAGAGAGCAAGAGAAGAGGACAGAGGCGCCAGAGCACGCGTTTGGCTGGCATGACCCGTGGTCACCGCCTGAGCTGGCATCAAGAGGAGATAAATGACTGTAAATGGTTGTCTTGGGGAGAGTCCTTCCGAGGGAGGTTTCGACTGAGTGAGTAGCTCGAAGAAACGTGCAGTGGTTAGATGGGAATTGAGCTCTGAATGTTGCTGCATCAAACTTAATCGTGATGCAGTGATCACCATAGGAATGCTATGGTCCATATGGGTTGTTTGGGGAATTTAGGTTAGGAAGGACTATAGTCCTGGGGTTTTAGAGAAGAAATGGGCCGCAAAACAACATAGTTGCTTTGTAACTGACCAATATGGTCTAGAATAAAGATTATGATGATGCACTCAAATGAAGAAGCCACTTGAGCTGAAATTTGGCCAGGAAGGGTTATTTGGTCATATTAGTGTTCCATAAAAATTTCATACCATTTGGCTAAGCCAAAATGGTACTTCCTTCATATAGCACTTCTCTGGACAGAAACTTAGGAAAAATCCTGAGGGGAAATGGCTTGATGAAATGAGCCCAAATCTTGTGGGTATAGGTTATATCGGTAGGAGAAGGTCCTGGAAAATTTTCAGCAGTAATTAAGCAAGATAAAATATACTTGCTTCACTAACTGAAAATTTGGACAGAAACAAAGAATTGATGCTAAGCTCACATGGATGCATTGCATGAGCTCAAATCTTTAGGAGGGCTTTTATTTGATGATATCAAGGACCATCCAAATTTCAACTCAATTGGGTTAACCTAACTAGTACTTCCTTCACAAACAATTCCCTCAGACAGGAACTTCAAAAAAATGCTCGGGAATATTTACTAGGAAAATTATGTTGAAGTTTGGCATGAGACATTTATTTTGACATGAAAAGGTTTCCAAAAACTTTGAGGTCAATTGGGCAAAGGTAAATGACGCTTGCTTCACAAACTGCCATTCAGGACAAAATAGGGAAGGAATTAATTGAGCATGATGAAGAACATGGAAAATGAAATATTTTGCCACATTTGAGGAAGATATGACCCAAACAATTTATGAGAATTATTTGGGAATTTTAGGAGTGATGGAAATATAGGTTTCTTCACAACCTAGGGCAAATTGGGTTATTCCTTTAATAGAAAAAGGAATATTCCCAAGGAAAAGAATATTGGGGTTGGTCCAAGATGGAAATGGCAAGGTCTAGGAAGGGTTTTGAGGATGACAAGCCACTCTAGAAAGAAAGAAGAGGTCATCTTCTCCAGTTTCCAGACCACATAACCACGGAAAAAGAAAACTCAAGAAAAAATCTCAGAAAATCAAAAGAAAAAGAAAGGGCCAAAAATCAGGATGTGACACTGGATGTCTTTTGGTCCAAGAAAAATCATCGCGAAAGTTTCATTCAGTTTGGTATTCCTTTTCTGTGACACTCTAAAACAAGGAAAAAACAGGAACATGCACTGGGCTCTAGGTTAATAGGTTAGTCCCAAAAATCATATAAAATAGCGTATTAATGCATATAAAACATCCAAAACAGATAATATAATAGCATGGAACAATCAAAAATTATAGATACATAGGAGACGTATCAAGCATCCCCAAGCTTAATTCCTGCTCGTCCTCGAGTAGTTAAATGATAAAAATAGAATTTTTGATGTGGGATGCTACCTAACATATTTATGCATGTAATTCTCTTTATTGTGGCATGAATGTTCAGATCCGTAAGATTCAAAACAAAAGTTTAATATTGACATAAAAATAATAATACTTCAAGCATACAAACAAAATAATTATGTCTTCTCAAAATAGCATGGCCAAAGAAAGCTTATCCCTACAAAATCATATAGTCTGGCTATGCTCCATCTTCATCACACAAAACATTTAAATCATGCACAACCCCGATGACAAGCCAAGCAATTGTTTCATACTTTTGACGTTCTCAAACCTTTTCAACTTTCACGCAATACATGAGCGTGAGCCATGGACATAGCACTTTAGGAGGAATAGAATGTGGTTGTGGAGAAGACAAAAAAGAAGGGGATAATCTCACATCAACTAGGCGTATCAACGGGCTATGGAGATGTCCATCAATAGATATCAATGTGAGTGAGTAGGGATTGCCATGCAAGGGATGCACTAGAGCTATAAGTTTATGAAAGCTCAAAACGAAAAACTAAGTGGGTGTGCATCCAACTTGTTTGCTCATGAAGGCCTAGGGAATTTTGAGGAAGCCCATTGTTGGAATATACAAGCCAAGTTCTATAATGAAAATTCCCACTAGTATATGAAAGTGATATCATAGGAGACTCAGATCATGGTGCTAGTTTGAAGCACAAGTGTGGCAAAAGGATAGTAACATTGTCCCTTCTCTCTTTTTTTTCTTTTTTTTGGGGCCTTCTTTTTTTGGCCTTTTCTCTCTTTTTATTTCCTCACATGGGACAATGCTCTAATATGAAGATCATCACACTTTTATTTACTTACAACTCAAAAAATTACAACTCGATACTAGAACAAAATATGACTCTATGTGAATGCCTCCGGCGGTGTACCGGGATGTGCAATGAATCAAGACCGACACGTATGAAAGAATTATGAATGGTGGCTTTGCCACAAATACGATGTCAACTATATGATCATGCAAAGCAATATGACAATGATGATGCGTGTCATAATAAACGGAACGGTGAAAAGTTGCATGGCAATATATCTCGGAATGGCTATGGGAATGCCATGATAGGTAGGTATGGTGGCTGTTTTGAGGAAGGTATGTGGTGGATTTATGGTACCGGCGAAATTTGCGCGGTACTAGAGAGGCTAGCAATGGCGGAAAGGTGAGAATGCGTATAATCCATGGACTCAACATTAGTCATAAAGAACTCACATACTTATTGCAAAAATCTATTAGTCATCAAAACAAAGTACTACGCGCATGCTCCTAGGGGGGTAGATTGGTAGAAAAAGACCATCGCTCGTCCCCGACCGCCACTCATAAGGACGACAATCAAAAAACATCTCATGCTCCAACTTCGTTACATAACGGTTCACCATACGTGCATGCTACAGGACTCACAAACTGCAGCACAGGTATTTCTCAGATTCACAATTACTCACTAGCATGACTCTAATATCACCATCTTCATATCTCAAAACAATCATAGGGAATCAAACATCTCATAGTGTCGGGGAAACGACACCTATGGGATCACTGGGATCCCTTCTACGGTTGGCGGGCGCGGGGTTGTGAGAAGAGCAGGTTTAGGAGCTAGCACAAAGATCGTTTACCCAGGTTCGGGCCGCGAGGATGCGTAATACCCTAGTCCTGCTTTGGTGTGTATTTCGGAGTGTTCTTGAGCTCTTGAACTAGCTACAGTGGCTGTGTAGTTCCAAAGAGCCGAATCCTTCTCCAGTATGCCTCGGGCCTCCTTTTATAGTCGAAAGGGGCTGCCACAGTGGCACACAGGAGGTGGAAAGGTCAACAGTATTGTGAGCTTATCGCCCGTATTACAGCACAAGACGCATTTAGTGCATCGCTTAGGTGTCCCCTTGCTTTACCGGGGACGGGAACGAGGCCCATCCCGTCCGTCGCCGCTCCATCTCGCTTCGACACGCGCCCAGGCTAGCGATGTGTGTAGCGCCATGTAGGCAGGCAGGCTGCTAAGGTGGCACGGTGGCAGGGCCCTCACGAAGACCTGCATGCCACCACGCAGGTGCTTGCTGAGTTGGCCTGGAAGCCGCATGTTGCCACGCAGGTGCCTGCCCAGTTGGTTGGGCTGGCAGCTGCATGCGAACGATGGTGGAGCCTCGGTTGATGCGCGCCTGGCTGTGGACCCACAGGCGTCCTCGGCAAGGGTCTTGCCGCGGTAGCGTGGTTGTCCCCGGCAAAGATCTTGCAGGGGGTCTTGTGGATCTCCTTGGCAAGGATCCCGCCGAGGTTCGTCGTCTTCTGGTCCTCATCTGACCTCGTGTGTTTATGATCTTGACAAAGATCTGCATGCTGTCACAGAGGTGCCTCCTGAGCCTTGGTTCCAATGTGGTTTGTTGGTGCAGTTGGAACCCGTGGGCTCAAGGGTGGCATACTCTGCTGGCGTCGGGCAAGTTGCCCCGACAAGGCTCTTGCCGGGGCCGCGGAGGCCGCGCCGGCAAGGGGCTTGCCGGGGGGTCCACCTCGCCCCTTTGCTCTTTGTGTTTCTGGTTTTGGCGTTGCCTCCATTGTCTTGTGCTTCGGCTTCTCTCCGACTTCCCTCCTCTGCCCTGCTAAGTGCGGCCGCGGCGCGCGGCTCTGACTGCCCGTGCACAAGTAAAGGGGTCAAAAGGAGAGCCCCTACTTTTGTACACCGACAGGAGCCCCCGGGTCTGGGCCACACATAAGTGCGACGCGTTGTTGGGCCAGGCCCAGAACGGTGCGCGGGCAGGTGGGGCGGATTTTTACCGTAGTAATTGTTTCGTCTGCTGCGCTTCCCCACGACCCGCGTTGAACGCGCGACGTGGAGAGTCGTGCGTGACGTGGGGGTCATGCGTGGGGCGGTTCCTGCACGCATGCGTCACATCACAGTTAATGGGGAAAGAGGCGGCCCGCGCCTTCCCCGTAAAAAGGAATAACTGCGGGCGCGCTGCTCATTTACCCTCCGTGCTTTCCCCAATCTCGGAACCGCCGTCCCCTTCTTCCTCCCTCTCAAGCTCTTGCCTTCGCTCGCCACCGCTGCGCCTTTGCCATCCTTCATTCCTCGCCTCCCACAGCCGCGATGGCACCCAACACCAGCAGAGGCAAGGGAGTGGCCAAGGATGCCGGGACGAACGAGCCATCGGAGAGCGAGTTGGCGGTGCGGCAGACGCAGTCCGCCTACTTCCCCACGGCGGTCGAT